>NW_022704401.1:827200-876576 GCF_011630105.1 Anneissia japonica | reverse complement strand
AGATGTGTATAAGAGACCTTGGCCTAGGCCTATCCATCTCGTGCGAAATAAGAATCACCTGCTAGTTCAACAAAACGGATGTTTTGATGTTGAACACATTGCTCCATAATTTTGCATGATGGGATAAAAAAGGAGGGAATTTTAAGATGGAGAAGCTACAAGTGCTACGGAGACATGCTCGTATTTTGCTACGCACAGTGATATCCATCGACCTTGGCTTCCCTAGACAATTGATAGTAAAGTAGTAAAATCTTGCAAATATTATGAATTTGCGGAAGATGGGTTATCCTCTGTTAGATTATTGCTTGCTTTGCGAGAGTGCGGGAGGCCGTCCCGATTTCCGGGAGACTCCCATCAATTGCGGGAGACTTGGCCCATGAAATTTGGAAAAAATTAGGTCGGCAAACCTTAAATTCTCCAAGGTCGGCAGTGTCGGCAATTTTTTACTACCTAGACCTAGGCCTATGGTATAAACATGATTTTTTCCAAACGCTCGACTTTACATCGTCATCTACAGGTTGTGATTTTGTTAATTATCTCTATTAAATCAATGTATTGTTGGTGAAAGAATGGTTTTATCAAGTATTATTATAGTGTAGTATAATACAAGCTAAGATCGTATTATCACAGGCTGCCTGTGCTTCAAAACTGCCCATGCATGTCCATGCGCATGCCCAGAACGATCTATTTGGGATTTTCCACACATGTACTTAACAGTAGTGAAGTGACGATGCGATCGTGTTTGTGTTTAAACAGACGGGATTAGGCCTACAATATGTTTAATTTGGTTGTCTTTAGATGATAAACATTTTAAATATATAGTAATACTTTATAATGAAGACAAATAATAGATTTAGATAACCATTACAATATACGCAGCCTACATGGCTCCAATTGGGCGATGTTCAGGTCTTGGCTGGTTGTGCGTCACTGCTAGCCTACGAAACGACTAGGGGCCTAGAGAAAGACAAGATGATTGTATACACATCGTACTTATGCATATTAAAATAATTATCGTACAAACAAATCTGTTTTACAAACAACCAGTTTCCTTGGTTTCACGACATACGTGAAATTTAGCTTACTGCTATAGTCTGTTTCAGTCAAAGTTGACTTTCCAAGCAGTTTTTAAAGCAAAGAAATCTAGGCCTACGTCGGCAAAAAACTGCCGTCCTGTGGCAATTCTGGCTCGGCAATGTGGTCAGCAATTGCCGATTTCCTGACGTGAAATTCATGGGCTGGAGACTTAGGACCACAGCCTGTCTGAGTTTGTACTATAGGTGATTTTTTTGCATAAAATTTAAAAAGTATCATTTGGCCTATGCTAAGCATTTTGCATTGACTACTCAGCAAAGGTTGGGGTCAGTATACACAGTGTATACAGTATGATGTTGCAATCATAAACCTTAAAATTAAACATTAAATGAAAACATTAATAATTAACACTGATGATAATGATAATGATGATAATCATAATACATTTGAATCTAAAGTCATATATATGAATATTATTTATTGTATTATATACAGTATGCTGCCCTTTGAATTAATTATATTTAATTATTATTGTAATATATTTAATAAAAAAAAGTATGTATAAATAAATTAATCAGCTTTCATCAGCTTTTAATTGTTGATACACAATTCTGTAGGTCTTTGTTTAAATCTAAACAATTCTAGAATAATTGTCCATTTAGCTTATTATTGTCATGTTAAATTTAAACTTAGATATGCGTTTCAGTTTGAAATACATATTTCTGTTATTTTATTATTTTTTTCATTTAAAATTTATCTTTTTTTTCTTAGTGAACCTACTGATATTTCATATTTTAATTAGGAATATAAATAGAAATTAATGAAAGATACTGTTTAGGTAAAAGCTGTTTATATTTTTAAATTAATTTATGGAGAGTCCTCTATAACTTTGACGTATATTGTCAGCAAAAGCTTGTGATTAAATTTTACTTTAGTCACAGAATACTAAGTTGATTTTTTATTAAAATGTTTATATGTCTACTATATAATAATTTGGGTATAGTATATTATTAATGTTTGATAATGATAATGATATACAAGTCGGTAGTTGTAGCACTCAAGTTTTGTAATGTTGTATGTTCTTGTAATTTTTGTGTACCCAATATTAAAATTAAACCAATATTATATGTAAAATATACTCTTTACATATTGACCTGTTTTTTAATTTCAAGACGTTTCTTCTGGCTAACAGCCAGATATCATCAGCTGCTGAAGTTTCAGCCGCTGAATTGTAGACTACAGCTAGCTGAGATGATAATAATATTGATATTTCATAACGAAAGTATATAGTTAATAGATAATTGATAAACAATAAAATTAGATCAACAATAATTTTTTTATCTTAATAGTATAATAATGATAATTCCGGAGACGTCTATAGCGCCGGTGTTCACCATTCCGTCGTCATGGCGCTTTTGCCACCCAGACTTTAAAATGTCTCTTCAAATTCCACATTCTGCAAACCAACCAAATAGAAACAGATCTTAAACAAATATTGTTATCAAATTGCTGTTGATTATTTCTTGTATATACATCTTTATAGTCAATTTAGCACGTTGGATATAGGTCATTGAGGCAAGGACCTCAACTCATGATAAAATGTTTTACACAAAGGATAGGGATAAAATAATTGCAGGGTCTAAAATGCTTGATAACAGATGGAAATGCTGTGATGGGAGACAAAAAAATAATTTAATCATTGTAGCTTTATTTTGCCCTTTCCAACAGCAAGTACACTCAGCACTTACAGGATGGAACGATGCTTTATAAACCAAGTTTTTTTAATGAGTCTTTGAGAGTGGAGTTGATTTTAGTAGCTAGAAAAAATCCTGCTGTCATAGGAATTTAACCCAGGACCCTGGGATTAGAGGGCAATCATCTTAAACACATTCAACTCCACTCCAATTAGTAATATAATAATATAAAATACAAAATTTAGCAATGTTATATCGACATCCAATTTCCAAAAGCCCATCCCTCATCAAAAAGTCCAGTATTTTTTTGTTAGTTTTGATCTTGCAGTTTAAAGTTTATAGATTCTTTTGGAATGATAATGAACAATAAATAAACGAGCAGTTTTTTTAACTTGACAGCTAGCCTAGGATTACCATATCTTGGCATTTGTAGATATGTTAATGATGCTTCAATCGCTACTCATGCGACTCTTCACTGATATGTGACATTTAGTTTTCAATAAGTAATCACCAAATCATTCACAGTATTTTAAACTTGGAGTAAATAGTTAGCTTTTTTTTTTTAAATAGATATATTCTTTGTCAGATAAAAAGTTTTTTTTTTTTTAATGATTACTGATTACAGTGCTCATTTCCATCTGCTGTTGAAATGAATGTTGAATGTGAATGAACATTTTAGATTCCTTAAATCATTTGCTGGCTCGGCCTCTCTGAGATAAAACTAATCATCGTATCCATAGCTTTTTCTCGATGCAAACGTTTTCTGGTGTAATCAATATTTAATAGATTCCTAGAATCCCTATGCTAGCAACTGCATTATCAACAGACAAAAACACCTAAGATTTGTGAAATTAGGCAATTACTTCTTCATGATCCATGGTCTATTTTGCTGCCAAAACCATGAAAAAAATACAAGTACTGTATCTTCAAATATACAAAGTAAAATCCATGCCTGCATCATCGGGTGGGATAGTGACATGTCTGGTTTTAAAAGGTCCACAGTAGAGTTGCAAAAAATCTAGGTTTCAGAAAAGACACGGTTGGTTACAAAATGTAACCTGACTAATAGAACCTTTCAATGTTTACATTGGCCTGGCAGAAACGCTGGTGGACCACTCCCATATATTGACTTTGTGGATGTTGTTCAAAATATTTTTTTCTATATTAAAATTAATATTTAAACTTTTTTATTTGTTTTGTCCTGGCTCCAGCATGCCTCCCCTTCTTGGCAGTGGTGTGAGGCCGTCTTTGGTCTGTGTGAGCTCTATGGCAATGTGGTGCATACATGCAACACTGCCGTTTTGGCGCCCCAACTTCCGGCCAATTTTTTTTTCACACGTTCTCCTTGTTTACAAAGAAATGTGCATGGTATACTTATTTATATATAATTTGTCATTTTTTGAAATAAAATACTACGAAAAAAAACCTCAATATTTACGTTGACTTTCAATAGTCTGCTCAGGGAGAGGAAACCGGAGAGAATATCGCCTCTCCTTAGTGGTGCAGTCTGTCTGAAATGGTTTTTAAATGAAGGTCAATAATAATTACGACTAGAATACTTGTATAAAGAATAGTGACGTAGCTGGACCAGACCACCTTTTTATACTTTCCTGACCAGACCCTAACATTGAAATTTGACATGAAGTTACAGTTTACCGGCCCAGTAACTGTATTAAATTCTGTATTAATTTAAGCCCATTAAAAACTTGTATCTTGTACAGAAAAGGCCAGCAAATAAGAAATTAATCCATATTGACATAGCCACACAAGAAAATATGTGATTCTATCACACAAGTTAAAAACAGTAATTTTATTATTGGAATATATATCATAAGAATGAGGTTTACCCTTATAATACATTGAACAGCTAAAGCTTTCAGGGGTTACACCCCTGCACTCCATGTAATGGGGGACATCCCCTCCCGATCTCACCACAGGCCAAGGCCTACGGTGGCGCTTGGTGACAAATTCTCCCATCTTTTACTATCAAAATGTTCGTATGTATGTGGTGCTATCCGCTGATTGTTGGAGAGCAAATCGCTGTAGCAAACATCACTTTGAGTGTGCCTTGTCGACAAGTGAGTATGTACTGCACCTGTTTTCTGGAATCCTTTTATCATTAATCTAGAACAACTTACTCAGATTGGAACACTGTTTTTTATATATTACTTCAGCTAACTTCAAACCTCTGCAAACCTTTGATCTTCATGTGGCAATTTTCAAATTAATATACTGATGACATCGCTGTGTTTAGATAGATTCATTAGATGTGTCATTTTACTTTAAAAAGACCTTGATAATATTGCAGATTGGTGCGAAAATATCAAGATGAAATTAAATGCTGCAAAATGTAAAGTACTACATACTGGCCATGAGAAGTATTATTGGCGATATCCATTGTATCGACCTTCGATCTGTTTTTTCACATAACGACCTTGATATTCACTTTGCTAATGATTTTCTTTGTCAGTACATGTTTCCTCCCTGCGATTATTCAATGGTTTATGTAGGCATAAACGGTTTTCACTGCCCAAGTAGAGGTACTACATCAGGAGCAGGATGTAGGGCACTACATACAATGGCGTATTTAGGTTGAGCTTGGGAAGTATGCCCTCAAAAAAAGTGTGTGCATTGGAGTGAATAATGAAATTTTAATGGCTGTGGGATCATAGTGACTCCTTAGTGATGTGTACTTGACATTTATTTTTTAATAAATTAATAACCAAATTATTACCCTCGCCACATCCGAAAGACAGTGTGTTATCGTAACTTGCATTTCAGTCCTCCAGCTGAAATATAAGGAGAGTAGCAATGGGAATTGAAACAGGGACCAAGGGATCGCCACGGTCCAGCTCACACACAGTGGCAACCTCCAGTTTGACCGACGTGTTTATAAGTCAATCATAACGTCATCACTGCAACACCCTAGTGTTATTTGCCTATCCCCAACAGTTCATATAGTAGGTATCACAAGTGATCTTTTTCTTATGTCTAGATATGTCTAATTCTATTTTATTCATAAAAAGACAAAAATAAGAAATAAAATACTTTTTATTTGAAGCAAATCGGCTGAATACTTTTCATTTTATGAACAATTTTGTATTTTACTGAGATGAGTAATTTGCGTAATTTCTTATAATATCAATTTTCTTATACTTTGACACATCACATAAACTAAATAAATGAGAATTTGTACTACAAATTGGGTTAAATGTGTTATATTTTATATTAATTGTCACATATCATTCACACACCCGTTAAATATCAACCATTTTGAAAAATTACCATCTTGAAAATCACATTATGTACAACTATACAGACAGCATTGGCGTCAAAATAAGCGTTTCAGCCATGTTTGTGACTAACTTCCACCAAAAGTAACAAGTTACACACTGTTTCTTCTGTATTTTCTTCAAGCACTAGTTACAGGCTATACAGTTAATTTTTTTCTGTTAGCACAGACTCTTAAATTTTGAGGTATGGGGGAATGAAAATACAAAAATGAGCAAAAATGACCATTGTCCCAACACCCGAAATTGAAATTTTCTCACTAATTTAAATTTTGGTGCATTATTACCTTTATATGAACAATAATGAACATTATCATCATTTAAATGAAAATCCTCCCCCCCCCCCTTTTGAGAACTTTTGTAAAACAAGTTTGATTAGAATCCGAAGAAAGTTACTTCAAAAATTTAAAGAATTCCTTGAATCAATGAACCCTTAATAAATTAAAGAAACTGAACTATCAATAGAAATATTCTAGAACTATTTTAGAGACTCAAGGAATAAAATTAGATGTAGACCTAACTAGGCAGAAGGCCGCCTAGACCTAGATCATAGCCTTGATATGAAATCATCACACAATTTTACCTGTCTGCACCGACCAAAAAATTATTACTGTAATTCTCTCAAATGCTTTAAGAAATCTTTATTTCTTTGATGAATGTCTATCAAAATAGCATTACAAGTTCCTTAAACACAAATAGTTTCATTCATCGTATCCGTACTGATGTGTAATGTTGCTAGCTGTGTGTTAGCGCGGACTGCAGGAGCGTATCAGCATACGCACAGCTAAATGTAATACACACAGAGTATACTGATGATATCACTATAGCAACCGATGACTGCTACAACAATTGCAAAACTAATACAAGACGGCGATTGACTTATAAAGCAATTAGTATAGCTGCATACATCGTACACTATGAAAAAATTATTATATTTAAGTTAAATTTAATGCATTCAAAAAATTTCCTTCCTCAGAAATTTTTTTTAAAGCATTAATTCTAACCTTTGTACGATATTTTCTGCTTATGCTCATCTCTAGTACTAATTGCTAAATATTGTACACTTCAGTAGCTTTAGCTGCAATGTTGATTAAAATAATGTTTCTTGGAAATTTGTGTGAACAATAGAGAGCACCTTACTCTTGATATTCTTTCCATGGATATCAAATAGGCATAATGAATATTTATTTCTGTGTAAAATTAGTTGTATGCAGATGATGTGGTTGTATATGCTAGCATGGCAATTTGACATTGACAATAGTGAAATTTGGTCTCAGCATAGTGTGGAAAAAAACAACTTTAAAATAAAAAATAAGGAGTTAAATTAATTAGCAACTCCAAGTTATTAACATTCTTCATAAGGATATATGTAGGCCTGTGTGTGAAAAATGTCTAAGTGGCAGTATTTCATTGATTTTCCAATTTATTTCAATTTTAAATACACATGCTAGAATCAACTCTTTGAAATTTCTTGTTTAATAATTCCTGTTACCAGTATACCATTTGCTTCTGTCATTTGTTCATTTGAAAAGGTTAATGTAAAATAGTATAATGTTATTGAACGCTCTAGTTATTGTATTTCATTGTTGTATAAATTTTATAGCATTTCTTTTTATATCAGGTCGATAAAACTTAAGCATTCAATTAGCAAACTGTGCCAAACACCTTTAAATATTGGAGATGTAGCTTATGGAGAGCTGCTTTGATTGTGCTATTAGCACGCTTAGCTCAGTTGGCTAAACTGGTGGTAGCCATTGTGTGTGCACCAAACCGTGGAGATCTTTTGGTCCCCAGTCCAATTCCCATCGCTGCTGCTTGTACTTCAGCCGGAGGACTGAATGCAAGTTATGAAAGCACACCATTTTTCGGATGAGACATTTAAGCTGTTAGTCCCGTGTACATTATGCCCCATGTGTATGTAAAAGGATGCAGTACACTCTTCAGAAAAGAGTAGGGGATTGTCTCCTAGTGTACTGCCCAGTCACCACCAGGACCCCACTGGAAATAAGTCTTCTTCAGACTTCGTGTTTATTCTTGGTGTTTACACCGAACAAATCCATCCATCTGGTCCAACCACGCTTACAAACCTCATGGTTTTCACGTATATGTTTGTATCATACTTAAAAATTTAATATATTTTTTTAAACCATACCAAACCTTGTATTTCTTTAATCCTTTAAAGACAAAGCCCTTGCAACTGCAAAAACACACACCACCAGGAGCACAAAGGGAAAGTGAAGTGTGGTGAAGGGTAAAACCTCTCCCCTGAAAATTGAGCACCTCTCCCACTAAACAATAACAGGTAGTCACTTCATGACCCAGTTTAATGCTTCTCTACTTTCCCAGTGCACTATGAAATGAATAACATATAATTGACATATAAGATAAACATAATCTTTTGTTTGTTGTATGGAAATATCACTTCTGTAAATAAGATTTGAGTGCATGAATGATAATTACTTTTGCCATTTCACTTATGTGTATTTTAACATGCAGAGACTCACACAGGAAAGGACAAAGGCGAGTACAAATACATATTAATGTATCTGCGTAGGAGGATGTGCAATTGAAACTTGTGCAGTGAACTGTATGGGCTTATTCGACTGGTTCATTTCTTGACTACAATTTTTCGTTGAGTATTATT
Source organism: Anneissia japonica (assembly GCF_011630105.1). NCBI lineage: Eukaryota > Metazoa > Echinodermata > Crinoidea > Comatulida > Comatulidae > Anneissia > Anneissia japonica. Next base: position 867,913 of record NW_022704401.1, on the reverse strand, counting down.
TTCATTCGACTGGTTCGTTAAATAGACTTGGTTGACAACGAAAATTAACGTAAACCAGAGTGCGTTAATCAACGTTAAGTTATCCACCAAAACAAACATGGCCGATTGGTCAATGTAGCAACAACATTTGCGTTAATATAATTTAGATTAAATTTCAGAAAAAAAAAATTTAATATTTACACTCATGAAGTCAACAAATAATTGTAGGCTAACAGAATTCAAAAACTGGATAAAAACTTTTTTTACGGAAAACCAATACTGGCACAAGCTGAAGCAACCTTGATTACGCAGCGTGTTACGCAGTAACTATGCAGCCATTTTGTTTTGTCGAGTACTTTACCAGTTTTCTATTCGACTGGTCATCTTCGTTAAGTAGGATTTTAACACTGTGCAGGTGGGCGTGGTTTAACGAAGAACGACCAGTCGAATACAACCAATGTAATTATAACAATAATATTTAATTTCTTCAAAAACTTAAAAACTTCACTTGATAATATAAACCTGCCTAAAAGGATAAGTAGGCCTATGTAATTTTAAAACCACATTGTCTTGTAATTTCTGGTAATTTTTTTTTTTTTTTTGTGACAATTTAAATTTCGATTTTAGCAATACTATATAGAGATATTATATAATGAATATGAAGTTTACATGTGAAATTTATTTTTTTAATCATCATTATCAATAACGCCTCTCATCTTATGACATGACGCTTTCCACTATTTCATGCCATTTGCTTTTCTCATGGGCAGGATGGTATTTTGTTTTGTTTATTGATTTGATCAAATTTGTGTTTTTCTGTTTATATTTTGAATATTTCTTGTTTAAACAAATTTACCTTTTTACTGTACAAAAATTTTGAGTTAATTTCAAATCAGGATTTTTATTTTAATTAATTTTTTAGTTTTGTTAGTTAAGTTTATTTTAAATCAGTTATACATTTTTATGTTTCTCTTTTGCCTTTACTGTATGTTTGATGATGTAGCAAGGGCAGTTTACTGTTTGGGCTGGTGCCTGTTCCTTGCTCCTGGCAAGATTGTACTTTTACTTTGCCGAATAAATATTATTATTACATGTTCTGGTTTATTTTCAACTTTTGCGATCAATGTTGTTCTTGTTCGTTTGGTAATGCCTACTGTCTTATGTTTTGTTTTTTCAAATTTATATAATTTACTGGTAAATGAATTGATACTTATTAGAAATATGAATTAATTGAAAATGTGGCAAAGACAAGCCAAACCAATCACTTGTCGCAAATTGTGTTTCAGAGAAAATGGCCAAAACATGCTGGAATGTCAATTTTAAAAAAATCTATTTTATTGCACTAAACTAACCTTTATATATCTACACATCATTCTATGCTGTCATCTTCCCCATTTTCAATGTTAAAACAACACTTTTTAAGGATTTAAAGATAGTTTCTGCATGGGAAATGCCTGAAATCATAATCTTTGAAGGCTGATTTCTCATGTATTGTTCTTTAAACAGTTGTATGTTTAAATGCTTGTAACTTCATAAGGAAATGTCGGATGATTTTTTTACCATTTTATAGCTTATCATATTACTCTCAAACACTGTATTAATAACTCAAAATCGATTTTTGCGACGAGTAAAAAGTAAAATCCTGGGGTTTAATGTGATTATGTACAGTAGTTAAACTGACTTTTACAAATACTTTCAGAAGTATTTGCTATGATGAATTACCAGTAGGCATGCCGTGTTGAAAATTTGCATTTTCATTGGCCATTTCGATAAAGTTGACAAGTTTTTTTCATGAATAAGAGATTCCCCGGGTCTAAGCCCACTTCCTAAAAATTGACCTACTTTCAGGATCATGGGGCTTAGACTTACACCCATGGAATTACAGTTGGTATTAATTTTCTTATTACTTTACTTTAACCCTGGCATTATAAAGACTTCATAGACAAAGCTTACAACTAAAAAGAAAAAAGCCCTCCACCTTCTTTTTCCAAATGAGAAACTAATTTTTGTTTTTACCTGGCCATATTTGTACTATGCTTTTGTAATTACTGTTGAGTGAAACATTGTACATATTGATTGATTTTCATGACTCTCTATAACTTGGACTTATCTAAGAGACTTTATTACTGAACACCCTGCATTAGTCTACAGTAGTTGGTTTCATGTTTGCATATTATCTGATATAGTGAAATTGATTTTTGCTCGTGTGACTAGACGACATTTGATAACGCCTCAAGCTCGGGGTCTTGTATTTTGTGTCTTTGATGCTGACCTAAGCATTGCCCTTAGGCCCTTTAGAGAGTTGATTGGTGTGAGAGTTTACGTTTGTTGTTCCATCTGCAATATTGTTATTCAAAAGAACGATAACAGCTTTGATGCATTTTTGGTCTCTTTTGCCTAAAAATGCTGTCATAAATTGGTTATAAAACAAATAGAACATTTCATATTTTATCATTATTTTAAAAATATAAACAAGATTTTAACTTTTAGGACATCTTTTCATTCATTTTGATCCACTAGGGTCGTTTGGTGAGTAAAAGTTAGTGTCATATAGGTGTCGGAGGGGGAGGGGGTTTACTTATGTAGAATCATCTATAATGCTTAATTTTTTGTAGGAATGTAATTTACATATTTTTTTCCCTTTTATAGAATATATTTGCAAATGTTTGTATAAGTTATAATAAGCGCTTACCGAGAACGTAGTGTTTGTTGGCTAATGGCCCTATAACCGTTGTGTGACACAGTGTTTGCCGGGCTTAATCATTTGAGGCATGTTGTAACGAAATGGTTAAGTTGTCGCACAGTCCAGTATTGAGTAAATGAGCTATAAAATATGGGAGCTCAAAAAATTGCCTAAAAATCCAAATTTGTTTTTCACTATAGATCAACAGTTTAATGTCTTATTAATCCTGTCCCAAAGTATTAGTTCTGGAAGTGGTAAACCAGGGGTTTCCCCTAAGGTTTTTTTTAACTAGCCAAGTGGACCAGTAAATAAATTAATTTTTACTGGTCCTCAATCCCTTTCACTAGCCACTATCTTGCCAACTTCGGAAGGCCCAAATACCATATTTTTGACATGCTAATCATGCTGCCCCCTCCCCCCACCGATGAAGTAACACTGACAGATACAGAAAAATCTTTCTGTTGTCTCAGTATGGGAAATTATGCCTCGAAATATAAATACAGGAATCTATTTGTATGTACAGTGCACTCTCATAATACGATGTTCGCTACGATGTTCGGTTTCCGGAAAGATCGGTTTGTGGAACATTTCTAAATTCTATTAAATCCTTTCCGAATAAGGCAGGCCAGTTATGGCCTAGCCTAGGCCTAGACGCTAAAAATAGGCTTAGCAGCATAGGCTAGCCCAGTGAATTCGGTATGAATAGCCTACGAAAAAAGTTAACATATAATACGTACAGTACCTGTTGTTTAGCTGTATTGCACAGCAAATTGTATTACAGTACCAATAAAATGAATGCTTTTATATTGTTTTTACGTGCATTTTCGGTCTGACATTTTTTTATAAACTGTAAACGCATCCTTCGTGTGGGGGTCACGACGATGCGACTTGTGAATATATCAGGTCGCGCCTCCTAAACTCTGCACGCTAATTGGTTAATTTTTTTCGTGGGGTTATGTTGCTGGGCAAAAATCCCATGTGACGTCAGATCGCCCAAAGTTTCATAGTGCGTGACAGCTTGCTGGCAGGAACAAGCTTAGTGTAAACCGATAAATTTTTAATTAAACAAATTTATTAAAATGAAAAAGAAACCCTCATGGTTTTGTTTTAAAGTAAAATCTAAAATTAAATCTAACAAATTAAAATTTCATTCTCTGCAAATTCCCTCCGTAATTAGCAATGTTTTTGGGGAATGTGAGTGTAATTTACATGTAGACTGATATATGAATCTAATGACATACCAAATCCGAATTAAACGTCTACTGAAAAAGAGCCGTCGTAGAAACAATTGCTTTGAGTTCCTTTTTCATTTCAGGTTGATTACAGTCGATTTTTAAGTATTCATAGGCGATAATGCACTTTATTAAAACAATGGAAGGCATAACTTTCACTTTATCTAACATTTTACTGTCGTTTTAATTAATAGACAATCTCCATGGCAACGCTATTGGGACTGTACGAACGGTTTATTTACAGGGTGTGATTATTGCGTTATTTCGTCTGGAAACCGTTCCGTTGTTTATTAACTTTTTGTCCCACGTTGCATTGTTGGATGGATTCATGACATGGATGTTTTAACTTCACGGTGCTCACACAGACGGAAATCAACTTCTACTCGTCGCTATAACTTGTGGAGAAGGTGATTTCCCTCTGTCTGTACGTCTAGCCATGGATTCCTCTATGGTCTAGGCTAGTGCGTGATGTTATCGGTTCGCCTTGAATGACTGTGACCAAGGCTGTTCGTAGCGGACATTAACATGACAATAAACAGAAAATAGCGATCTTGTTGACATTATCTGTGTGAAATATTTTGTAAAGACATCGTTAAGAGGTGAATGATTAAAGCTTTAGGTATTTCGTCAGACTTTCATTGACATTTTAACTGGTCACGCGGACTTGTTATTGGGATAATTAACAGGTCCGCCATGCATTTTACTAGCCATTGGCCGGCAGACCAGTGTTATTTCGAACCCTGGGTAAACAAATTGTTTATTTAACATTATTTTTCATAGTTCATTCTATTAAACAAATAACTTTGAAAGGCAGTTACTCAAAATTATGTTTATCTTGACTCTAAGAGTACTGTACTTTCACTTTCCAATAACTTAGGCTTGAAATGTCCAATTTGAATGAATGACCCCTCATTTTTAAGATCACATACTCAGGTATCTGAAAATACCAATAACTTCAATTTCAAGTTTTGCTACAACTTAGCCATTTTGCCACAACATGCCTCATTAATTGTGTACTGCAGGTCCCACTTCACAAGTAGTAATCCTCATTTACAGAATGGTGTTACCACTTCACACAATTGTTTTTAATAATCAAAAGTTTAACAATTCTTAATGAAAATTAATTTTAAAGGCATTAACATAAAATGTAATGCAAATTTCATTTCCTTCTACTATATATTTTTTTAAAGTTCATTCAATTCATTCCAAGTTTTTTTAGGATTTTGATCACTACCCTGACATAAAAAATAGCTGATTAAATTAAGAAATGCATAGGTGGTTAATATTAGTAATGTTCAACTCATTTGTGAACAACAAAAAACGTATGATAAAATATCAGTTAATGGAAGTTAAATGCAGATGCAAGCATTCAATCAAATGGACAATCTTCATCTTTAACGTTTTTGGTCAGCAAAATATGTTCTAATACATGACACTATGTGTGAATTAGCCTTTTGTCGTACATTTTTAAACATAGATATTTCAAATTTACAATGTGAAACCATGTGAACCAAGATATACCAGAGCTAATAAACGTGTGTGAATGGCATTTGTGCGACAAATAAATGTGATATGCCCATATTTGGTTATAACATCATATTAGCATGCCCATTACACAAATTTGTCGCATAAAATTTGATAATGTGGATGGGAACTTAACTTTATTTGAGGAGATTTTGTTTGGATGTATAGTATAGTCTTATTGATATCATTTTTGCTGCTAGAGGCCTTTTACGAAAAGAATTTTTATTGTCGGAAACACAGTTTTCTCCACATTTGAGGTACACCACAGCAAACAGATATTTTATTGATGATGGATTTCTCTTAACCAATTAAATGCTGTAATAGAAATTGGTTAAATGACTTTTTGTTATTATTTGTTCTTTTATAGATTTGGTTTGGTGCTACTTTGTCTTGTATTTAGTGTTCTAGCCACAATTGACGAATATGAGCAGAAACTGGGTGGTTTTCTATTTTATATGGTAAGTGTTTTAATTTTATATCAATATTTTGACCTCCGCCAAAGGAGGTTATGTATTCACCGTTGTATGTCTGTTAGCAAGATTACGCAAAATGTAAGGAGTGCATCATCACGAAATTGGTGGAATGGTAATAAGAAAGAGATGCACATATTTGAATTCAATTTTTTCTTATTTACAATATGGATAGCATTGGTATGTATTTTTTTATGTATTTTTTTATGTATAAAGTTTAAAATGTAAGGCAAAACTTCTGAGGATGTGTCCTCCCATTGGATGTGTCCTCCCATTGAATGTGTCCCCCATTGGATATGTCTCCCCATTGGATGTATCCTCCCACTTGATATGTCCCACCCCCTTATTGGATGTTTCCCCTCTTGGATTCTCCCCCTGGGGAGTCGAAACTGCACAAGGAAATCTTGTACTATGTTTAACAGCCTTGACTTAGCCTATCTTTTCCCGTGAAAATATCAAAATTACATTTTGTTTTAATCTTCTTCGTTATCACATTTAAAACAACTGAAATTACCGCAGCCACTAATTGAATACCCATAAATTACTGTAAATGACACATTTTATTGCCATTTTTGAAAATTGACTTGAGCAGAGTTGTTCAAATCCAACAGTAAGTTTTGATGGGTTTTTGACTTATACAATTATTTTCAAAATCTAATGCAATTTATTTGAGCTCTGCTTATTATTGTATTTTAATTGGTTTAACAATACAATTATATTTATGTATAGAATGATCTTTGAAACTAATTATAAATTGTTTCTCATATTATTACATTTAAAAATAAAAATAGCAAAGGTTGATACTTTTTATTATTTAATTATTTGTTATAAATTTTATTTTATATCTCAAATTATGTTTCTAGTATTGTTGAAATAGCACAAATTAGAATTTTAAATTATGGATTAGAATAAATGTCAGTACTAATGTAATTCAATGATTGGAAAAGAAATGTGAGAAAATCTACAAATTGCTCATTAAGAAAATTATCACCAAAAGCATTAAACAAATTTTTGAATAAAAAGTATAGGCCCATGCGTATTGTACATATGTTAATATATGCGAGTGTAAACATATTTGCGCACTCATACACATGTATACATATATGCATAGGTACTGTGTGTAAATGCTTTTTTGCTTAGTTCTTATATTCATGTTATAGTTTGTAGTTTATTGTACAGAAGTGTATTATAAAGGTAGGAGAATAACTGATAACTTGCAGTGTCATTGTGCTGAATTTCCTATGGGCATGATCACCTAGCGGCCATAAAGAGGCACTTATAGTAGTTACATGTTCATATCATTCCACAACGATTGGCTGAAATGAATGATAGTATCAGGGTAACCCCTTACTCTTCCGAAAGATGCAATGGGTTATTTAAAGTGCACACAAGCCTGATGTGTACACTGGACCTTAATTTTAATTCCTTATCCTAGAAGACTTGGTTCTACCAACCAAACCCTGGTTGAAGAGTGATGCTAAGGCTGTAATTAGTGGCACCCATGCCTTACTGCTGGTCACTTGAATCGCCCATATGGTTTACAGGTGGGCAGTCCACCTCTGGAGCAACTGCCTACCCTCTACCCATATGTACAGAACTGTTAGGCCCAATTGATTAAGACATTAATGTATTTTGATTTTTATAATGTATTTCAATTTTTGTAAACCTGTTATTCTATTATTCAATTTGTATTTTTAAACGACACACCACTCATCAAGTTGAGCGCCATCGATGTATATGGTGAATGTTAATATAAAGTGTGTACAATGCTTGTTACATTCCACTGCAATCATCATCCACATGATCAAGAACTGCCATCACGGCATGAAATACATTCATTGTAAATTGAAGTGTACATGCAAGAGTGTTGTTTACAAAGTATGTCACTTGTACTCCATTCTAGATACGTGATAAAATAATAATTTACGTCCTAATAAGTGCCTCTGACTAGTCTCTGAAGTGCGATTATAATAATTGAATAGTATTTAATCAGTCTACACATTTAGATGCATATATTCATTTTAATATTTTGTAATTGTTAATACAGTTTAATTAATTTAAAAGTGCTGCTTTATTATTGAAATTGAAGCAATGTTTTTATCGCCTCCATTTTGGATTCATTTTCAATATGAATCAGCATTTAAACGCTTTCTGCCATGCAGGAGTCCTGCTCACGGTTATTACAAGTGCGCTATAATGGAGCAAAAACAATAACAAATTAGGAATTCAGTACCAATCCCTAGCATACTGTAAATTGATCACCGTAAACCATGTTATTGGAAAAATATTGGCTACCAGCATGAATTTTGATACTGGAATTATTAATTAACAATTAATGAGATGAGTACTGCACTGAAATACTATCAATCATGTATATTGATAACTATAATCAAGTTAAATTAATATACTTACAGTGCTATTGCTAAGAGATGTATATCCAAGTCCGTAGAAAAGAAATGAAATCTCTTGATGAATTATGAATGAAGATAATGCAGTGCTATAACTCAACTTAATTATAATAGTGACAAGGAGGAGGATCATGATGATAGTGATGGTGGGGGTGCAGGAGATGATGTTGATATTAGGGAGCATTCGATTTGCACGACGACACGACGCTAAACCGGCTTCACTCATGCATGACCATCCTACCGGGCGCCCTAATTAGACAGAATAAATGTTAGTACTAATATAATTCAATGAGTGGAAAAGGAATGTGAGAAAATCTACAAATTGCTCATTAAGAAAATTATCACCTACAAAAGTATTATAGAAAAATTTTGAATAATAACTATAGGCCCATGCGCTAGAACGGATTCACTCATGCATGACCATCCTACCGGGCGTCCTATGTTCTCTGTATACGTAGATGTCTCCAAATTGAGTACTAGATTCCATGCGACCGCTAGAACTCAACGTTCTCGAATACGCAGATGGCTTTATGTGACATCGTTACATTCTACGTCCTACCGTCGTCGTGCAAATGAAAGCTCTCTAATAAAACAGGTGATCATGTTGATCATGTTTAATGATAAAGATGATGATGAGATAAACATACTTAGATATTTAATTGTAAAGATGATAATAATGGTGATATAATGATATATAATAATGAAAGATAATTATAAGGTAATTGCCAATGAGAATAGTGATAGCTGACATAATATTAAAGGGGTCTTCAATTTTTTTTTTTTTTTATGTTTAAGAAAGTACTAAACATTTATTTGTTGTGACCTTTCACATCCCCAAAATTGTACATTTTAAAATAATTGTTGTCATTTGATATTGTTTTATATTTTTTGTTATAGAATACACTGTGACTCCTTCACCTTACAATATGTTTTGCATTTTGATGACAAAAAATTGGATGACCATAGTATAGTAATAATGGTGAAGATGAACATTATAATTATAACATTGAAGATGTTTAATAATAATTGTGATGAATATAATAGTTGGTCATGATGAATGATAATGATGATGTTAGTCATCAATCATTTCTCATAAATTTTAATAGGAGTCCTTATCTAATAAGTAATATGTTTACAAATTGTTCGTACTCCAGGCTACATGTAGGTATTTTATCATTCAACTTATTTTACCAGTAATTAAGGAGTGCACACTAGCATTCACTTGCCAATAGGATTCTGAATATATTATTGTTACAAATTATGTGTAATAAATTTTAATACCCAATAGTACCTGTACTTTGGATTAATTATATATTTATATATGGATACCAGCGGTATATTAAATATAAGTAATCCATAATAATTATTCATTGTCATTAAATTCTGTGCATGTAGCAGAAATAAAGCTTTTAAATATTGATTATTAAACACTAAGTTAATTTTTATTTATAAAAATAGCATATTGTCTAAAATAGGACGATGAATCAACAACATTATATTTTTGGTTCTTTTATTCAAAATACATTTATATGTAATATAATTTAAATATTCAATATACAAAAATATACTAAGGGATATAGAAAAAAAACTATAATAATAATTATATTTATTTATGGAGCACAAAAATGCATAAAGCCTCTAGGCTCTAGACCTTTGATTTGATGAACTAAATTAGTTTATGACAAGCTCAAAAAATGTAATCATGACAGTATACTGTAAACTGAATTTAAGCACAAATTAGTTAAATTACAAAAAAAAATTGTTTTGGTTGTGGGGGGGTGTGGGTGTTCACTGGTGTTGTTTAGAAATGCTCGACCATCAGGAACTAGCTTATTTTGAAGCGCTCATCTCTTTATCTTTTCCTTTATTTTATTTCTCATTTTGTTGGGGAAGGGGAATAGCCCCTGTTGCCACCCTCTGGATCTGCCCCTTCTGTAACAACACCTAAATATTAACAGACGACCTTTATTTTTGCATTGCAGGAAATTTTTCTTGTTCTTTCATTTGGAATAGAGTATTTCATTCGCCTTTGGTCAGCAGGGTGTAGAGCTAAATACCAGGGTTTAGTCGGTCGCTTCCACTTCGCACGAAAGCCAATATCAATAATAGGTGAGTGTTTGATATTCATTTTCTTGTGTAGTAGGCCTAGACTAAATGTGTGCCAATATTCCTTCCCATCTCCATACACACACACTCATATACACACACCCATGGACATAGGCTGGTGGGGGTGGGGTGGTGTGAGGTGCAGGCAACATATTACTTCCTCTAAAGTAGGTTGAAATATTTTGAAAATTACCAGTAATTTTTCAATTGAATAAGGATATGGTTCCTCCTTCTCAATTTCCCCACTCCCTAGCCCAAAGTTAGCCTACTCCCCCTACATTTAATTTAATAATAGGATGGAGTGGAAGGGTTCTGTTGCCATATTATGAAAGTCTGTTGGAAAATATAAAGGAAGGTGATATTATTTTTATTATTTCACACATTAGTTTATTTCTTCAATAATTTAATTTGTCATAAAATTTCCAGCAAAAATTATGTAGGCCTACTGATCTTAAAATGTAGGTGAGCATGGGATGAGTAATATTTCTTCCCCTACAAAGTAGGCCTACAATAGAAATTGTTGGCGAAATGTTATGTTATGCACATTATTGCAATGTTGTTTTGTGGATTGATACATGAATCATATTGTTTGTTGTCATGCTAATTCATGAATTAATTAAATTATAAATTGTCACTCCTGACTAAGGTGATTCCATTGAGCAAATGTCGGTCTAATGTATTTATGCAAATTATTTTGGTTGAATGACATCAGAAAATGCAACTCTTAGATTATTATTGATACTGTAATTTAATCTAATTTTGTCATACACACGGAACATCAAGCTCAGATACACGATCTTCGCCACAGCGCTTATTGTTCGTCAGTGTGCTTTATTCTTTGAATAATGCAAACGTTTTTGTAGTTCAGTAGGATTGAAAAAAATTAAAAAATTATTTCACAATTGGAAAATCAATGAGGAGATATACTATGCTGAACAAATGATCAAAGTCTACACACTGCCTCATGTTTCCTAAATTTATCCTGCTTCAAGTATAGATGTCAGACTAAGGGTAATGTTTGAAATATGTTGTCTTAAAAGCTTAAAGTCAGGCTCAGGAAAAAATATTTGATATCTTATACAAATGAATTTTCTACACTAAAGGAGTGTTTGACGAAAAGTCTGGAACTGTTAAAAAGATACACATTTTATAATAATTAAAATCTGAAGGTAAAGGGTGGTGATTCCCCTTTCCCTCCCAGTTTTTAAATACTGTATTTATTTGAATAAATGCCCCCATCAGAGCCTCATTTAGAATAAATGCCTCCCTCGAATATATGTCCTGGGGTGTTTATTATTTCCTCAAATAATGGAAACAACATCATTCTGAACACATTCTAGTAATGTTCTACTCTAGTAGAATTACATTTTTTTTCTAAACTAGTTGTGATCAATAATCTTCATTACAAAATAATGCATTTTGATGGTAATTACGTGTTGTAGTTCCATATTTACAGTAAACGTAAGGGGCATTCATTTCAGAATATCCATTTACACCAAAAAATGTCTCCCTCAAGTAAACGCCCCTCTCTCCCCATCCAAAAAAAGAAAACTCCTCAACAATAAATACCCCGGGGCGTTTATTCGAATAAATATGGTATTTAAAAATCAGTGTCTTGCCGATCACAGGTGTTTTTTGTTTTTTTTTGTTTTTTTTTTGTAAAACGCGTATAAAATATTTTGTATATGTACCTGTAAATTATATGGTATCTAAAATGTATTGAACATTGACAAAGTACAATAGCCTTTAACATTAGTAACAAACCAGAAGATTTTTAGAATTTGTGAAAGAATCATGGTCAAAACATGTTAGGTGCAATTACTATGGTAATAAGGATCATCCTCTTTTAAATCTGTTTTGCCGACTTTCTGATTTGTCATGTTTTCATTCTCTGTGAGGTATTGCTTCCATTGATATAATTTGGCATAATTCTTGTTTATAGCATTATAATTCAATTCAATTTTATTCAAAGCTACAAATACCATTAAGGACCAATATATGCAAAAATTACCGTACATTGCACAAAAGTACACAATACATTTAGAACTGCGAAAAAAAGAATATATATTATACACACACACACACACTTATATATTATATATATATACGTGTGTGTGTGTGTGTGTGTATTATACATGTGTGAATAGTGAATTTTAGCCTTATAAATTACCATTTTGGTTACATGACTTTTCTCATATTAATTCATGCCATAATTACTTATTTCTAAAATTTAACTTATTGTAGAGGAGGAATGTTTTATTTTAGTGATGGAAAATTTAAATGGGGTCTTCACCAAGTTCTGTTTACAATATTCACCACCGATAATACTTGAGTAAACTTCTTTTAAAAAAAAATTAAACTCCTTTTTTTTTTAAATTGAAGACTAAATATTACTCAGATTCTTATTACTAGATATCGGTAGAATCAATTTTATTTCACTGTCATGCGATTTCCTTTTGAAAAAGTCACTCTGATAATAATAAAAATATGGTTTTTTTCTAATTATATATATTATGGGATTGCACATTGACATATATAAATGATTAAGAGCAAAGACAATCTAAGGAGATAACTTGGAAGGAAAATCCAATAAACTTGTGAAATTTCCATAGCCTCCAACAGGTACTTTATACCTATGCAGACACTTTCATTTATTGCAACTTTATATTTCCACCACAGAAATAAGGTGGATTTGAAAGAAAGCAGAATTTTTTAATTTTCATGTTTTACATTTATTCATAATTCAATTTTTAAGCTGTCCTGATATCAGTGATATATTCATATTTATATTCAATTTTCTAGAGCTCTGCCAATATCTTTTTTTGTATTTTTAAATGTGATCTGCCCTGAGTCATGTTTATACCCAAAGTGATATAACAAAATTATGTAGACATATCATTACAGTGTATTTAAATAATTTTTTCTCAATTACTGTTCAAATATTGTGTTAAGCCAAGCGTGATTCCATGGTGACTACAATACAACGAGGTGCGTGATGATCGTTTTCTACGGAAATATTAAACGAGAATATACAAATGTGTGTGTTTGCATTTTGAGTTGAAGTGATTAAAAAGTACACATTTTGTTACCTTATTTAAATAAAGTAATTATTCCATATGAAATTAAAAATCATTTTACCTTTTGGAGATGATTCAGGAAATACACAAAATATTTTTATATAATATTTTCAGATCTATTTGTAGTTGTAGCTTCAACTGTAGTTTTGGTTTCAACTTCAGAAGGAGAAGTATTTGCTGCTTCAGCAATAAGGTATTGTATATGTTTACACCCATATATAGTACCATGTATGCATACATACTGTATTTCTACACATCCATATGCAAACCCATATACATATTTACTGATATACATTTAGCCACATTTACACACCCATGTACAATTTCACATACCATTATATATCCTCATTCACACGGCCATATGCCCATACCCTCATTTATAAACCCATATATATATATATCAGTTGCCTGACGATCGCAATAGCGTGAAACTCCGAGTAGCAACATTCTGTTCCAGCGACCTCCAGTTTTATATATATATATATATATATATATATATATATATATATACTCATATACAAAAACCCGCATTTGCATGCCTCTATACATACACACATTCACACACCCATATTCATACCCATGTTAACACACCCATAACAATATTGTTTATATCCGCATATGCATACCCTCATTTTCAGACCCATGTACAAATATATACTCATACAAAAAGCTACATTTGCATACATACACGCATTCACACACCTTTATCCATATCCTCATTCATATTCATATACTCTTATTTAAACACCTCTATACATGAGCATATTCACATACTCATGCATAACAACACCCACACTCATGTTCACACAAACACACACACACACACACACACACCCTCAGTCACAAATCCATACATATCCATTACTCTCAGTAAATCTGGTAGATTAATTCACCTAAAGTTAAGACTAACCTGTTTAACAATTCATTCATACCATCAGCAGTCAGACTTTTTAATATGCAGTTCAATAGATAAACCATATTGTACAGTTTATCTTGCCTTTCCATCACACTCAGTAATTCTTATAAGCAATTTCTGTTGTGCAACTTTTATGTATTTTAATTATTTTTCTATATTAACTAATATGAGTCTATTTAAGGATTCATATCTCATAGCTGTATTTATACCGTTGTGACAATAAGTTCTATCCTATCGTATACCCACATTACATACTCATGTCTGTTTATCAGATTCGTCTGAATTGAACATAATATGACCTTAAACATACGACCTTGAACATGTGACCTTGAACATAGTAATGTGGCCTTGGAATGTTTCTTCCTTGCCTTGCTATTCATCATTACTGCATTGATAATGATGCAGTATTATTCATTTACTTCTGCTTTCTAGAGGTGTACGATTTTTACAAATTCTCCGTATGCTGCATGTTGACCGTCAAGGTGGATCATGGCGTCTTTTATGGTCCGTTGTCTATGTTCATCGACAGGTAATTTAGTTATTCCTAATTTAAATTAGTCAGAATTGATAGATTTATCGACTACATTATTTTGCCAAGGTAATTGAGTTTAATTGATGTTAATGTTAATACTGTAGATCTGCACCTTCCTTCACTAAGTATACAGGCATATGTCAGATGACAACATTATCATGATCATTGTCATCTTCCTTTTAATCAGTCATTTTCATCATTATCATTATCAATATCACAATCATCATCGTCATCTTCTGAACCATATCTTTCTTTTTCTCCAACCTGTCGTTACACTAGCTAGCTAATGGTTAGTTTACAAAATTAAAGATGAAATTCTGCCAAATATTAATTAATTAATAATATGAAAAATGATTATATTAGTAAAAATGATAATTAAAATAACTATACTCCAGAAAGATTTTCAAGATCAAAAGACTTATGCTTAAGAGATTTAGACAGAACTAAAGTATATTAAATTATTATATTTTTATTATAATGAATACCTTTATCATTGAAGCAATTTTGGGTTTTTTTTGCTTATATTTCAGGAATTAATAACAACATTGTATATAGGTTTTCTTGTTTTAATCTTTTCATCATATTTTGTATATCTGGTTGAACGAGGTCCCCCTCAAGGGGATTTTAAGACCTATGCAGATGCCCTTTGGTGGGGTGTGGTGAGTAATACTATTTCCTACTTATAAAAATAACTCCAGAAAATCAAATTATGCTTAATATGATTATATGTTAATTTTATATACAGCATCATAACAACAAGGTCACTATTCACTTCACATTTTATCCTGGTCATTGGATCTAATGGTTATGGATTACGTACTTGGTCAGTCATAAAATTTAGACATTTTAGCTTTCATGTAAGCATGAATTCGAGTCCCTTCCAAATATAAATTAAGAATAATAATAAGGTAATGAATTGTAAGAGAAAAAAATGGGTGGGGGGGTGTTGGTGGTGGGTGTGGGCTGGCCGTGGGAGAGACTATTATAGGTAAACAAATTGAATCACTTGACAAAGTTAATAGGAAATGGGATTATAATAAAGAGTAAATGTGTTACAGTTCATAATTAGTTCATTCAAAATTATTTTGTGCCCAATAAAGCCATTTGAAACTTGAAAAAACATTTCATATTAATGCATAAAATAGTAATAATACCAAGAATAAAATAAGTTACAAATTAAGAATGCAAAATACTGCCCAATAAAGCCATTTGAAACTTGCAAAAATATTTCATATTAATGCATAAAATAGTAATAATACGAAGAATACAATAAATAACACATAATGTTGATTGACCTGGAGCACTATCATACATTGACATTTAAGTTATCTGAAGTCAAAGGCACATGCAAAGAAGAAGTTAAGATAACTAATATGGCTTCACAGGGTACTATATAGTCATTATTAATGTTAATGAGTTGTTGTATACTACAGACTACCTTCTTTTTCACATTTATTTTTTTTCTTTCCTTCAGTCATCTGTAAGTGGTTGAGTATTTGATTCATAGCCATTTGATCTAATAAGCAGGGTAGTAGTGTAAAATGCATAGAGGCTATAGTTATTATTAATTTTATTTATAGCTTGCTTTAACTTGCGGGCTCGTAACCATAGAAAGTTATCAATGAGTGGGTGGTTTTTACTAATACTAGTAATTACTATACTACTAATAATAATAATATAAAACAAAGGTCACATTTGTTTTCCTATTTCTCGTTTTCTTTATATCAATTAAGCTGTTTGGATTACCTTTACACAACCAGTTTCTTGTTCCTTATAATTGCGCATGAAAATTATCTTACCTAATGTAGCTATTGTTCAGCATTTTTATAACATTTTTTTAAGGACAACATAAGCACCAGTGAACAATCATATTCATCGTTTTATTAAAGTGCAAAAGTCGATTGTGTTTATGGTTTTTGTTTTCTAGGTTACAGTCACGACGATAGGATACGGTGATACTGTGCCCTCAACGTGGGCGGGAAAAGCTATAGCGAGTTGTTTCTCAATATTCGCCATATCTTTCTTTGCTCTTCCTGCAGTAAGTAAAGCTATTAAATATTCATCTCAAAGAAACACGTTCATGCTATCGTGGAGTTTAATGAGGGAATTGTTCAGGGGTAGGGCTATACCTACACACATAGGTAGTAAGTAAGTAGGTCTAGTAGTAAATCCTTGCTGAGCCAATAGGGCCCATATGGCTGGAGCTTATCCCCAATTTCAAGTTGTGTGAAGTGGATGTTGCTTTCTCTAATTTTTCTATTATTTCATTTACCTTTATGTGAATGAGTGGTAAGTAATTTAATATTTATTCAGAGTGGTTTAATATTTATGGAGTTTAGTGAGGCTGCAATCCCAAAGTTGTTAAGTGGCCATTATTATTTTAACAGATTTATTTAGATATCTGGTTTGTATTAATTGCTTTCTGAAAGTTTTAAATTCTCTTATGCTTATATCATTAAAAACATGGAGAAATATACGCAACTTTCCACCGTCCCTTATTCCCTGGGTAGTATAAATAAGACTCAACATGGATCAAACAACCTAGCAGACACTCATACTGTACACTTGGTTAGAGAGCGAGAAAGATTAGAAAGTGCCTAGCCCAAGGGACTTGAGTGACATGGAAATCATGAGAATTGAGCTTAGTGATAATGTACATGATTGCAATCTCAAACAGCATCTGTTACAACAACCGCTTCCACAATAAATTCAACTAGACAATACTGTAGTGATGTACACCAGAGGAAAAGTACATTACCTCCATGCTTTGACCAATTGGCTCTGAATATCCAAGGCTGTGAAATTAGGGATATAGGCCTACATGCTACAGATGGCTTATTGCTATTTGTTAATATTATTTGTATGACTGCATGCCATGTTTACAAGCTTTGTTTGCGCCACTTGTTAATATTAATATATATTTGCATGTGACATAAATTGAAATTGAATTGAAATGTAATCAAAAATGTTATTATCAAGAGATGTCGGCTGTGCAATAGTGTGAATATTTAGGATTGATTAATTTAATTTTCTTGTGTGAATGTACTCAAGTATAACACATGAAGCTTAAGACTTTCCTGTTGGTTTCAGTCTTTCTGGTGATGAATTGAGCTGTACGCCGCAAGATTTTCTCTGTGTTCTTTTCTTAAGGGGAAGCGTCATGTTCTTTAATGTGCACAGGGGATCAATGGCTTAAACCTCTCTTTCAAATATATTGTAAAGCTTATATAACAACCCTGTAGTGCTTGCATGAGTCAACACAATTATTGATAATCTTGTTAATATTATGCATGATTACTAATTCTTTATTAATCCCATCTTTAATCTAGGGGATTTTAGGATCTGGATTTGCATTAAAAGTTCAATCAAAACAAAGACAGAAGCATTTCAGTCGGCAAATTCCCGCAGCAGCTAGTCTTATCCAGGTGAGAAATAAAAGCTTGCTAAATCAATTATCAAGAGAATTTCATTCTGTAATTTTCTGCTTCCTCAATCTATCAAGATTCAAGATAATTTTATTGTCTGGAAAACTCAGAAATTACATTCCACTGGCAGTGTTACACGTGTAACATATACGGTAATAAATAAAAGATAACTAAGGATATAAGAATATAAAATTATAAGGACCAAACAATATCTATTCAATGCTTTTAATACTTTAAATATAGATATAAGTTTGTATCCATTGAAAGAATTTTTTTATTTATTTGTTCTCATTCTAATTGGAAATCAGAAATTTGGTCTGGGGTCCTGGAGATTTGTGACAGCCACAAGGCAGTTCTGTATATAACAGACACATACAGATACAAACATTGTCCTTAATTCAAATTTGTATGTTTTGTTTCCTTTGTCTAGATGTGAAATAAAAAGATATTAAAAGAATAATCACAAAATTCATTCATGTTTTTGTAAATTTAATAGTGGAGGAATTTTTTTTTAATAACAATAATTTCCTTTAAGCTTTCCACAAAAGGACTTTTGTTAGATGACTACAATATAACATCTATCTTATTCTCATTTCAATTGTCTCAATCTCTCTGAAATTACAATGTTGTAAATTTGTATTTCAAAGAGTTAATTACTATTATTATTTCAATGTTGATATGTTTTTATATGAACTTGACATTACCTAGATTTTTCTATTTTATGTTTGTGTTTTTGACTCGCAAGGGTATCATAAAATGAAATACAGTTTGAAGAGCACATGCCGTATATCATAGATAATGTTTAAATTAATGAAGAAGCCTCTATTTTCCACATTTATCATTCATTCAATTTCCGTCATTGTATATTCAATGTATATAAATCAAATCAATTTATTTACCATCTCTATAAAAATATTAATTGAAAATGATAATAAAAAATCTTTATTTAGACCATAGATTGTAAATAGCTTTAGGTTGATATGATCAAATATGAATTTATTTTTATACAAGATATAGAAATAGCATTAAAAAAAATTTTTCAAATACATTTTTGCATGGAGCTATAAATACATAATTTGTTTGGAGCTGCTTTATATACAATCAACATGAATACAAATTCATCATATTGTATTTCTAAAGACATGGTAAGCACTGTAATGATAATAATAATAATTTTCGCTTATATAGTGCATTATAATATTACATAATCAATGCAGGTGTTGATACAGCTGTGGGATAAATTATTACACAATTTAAAGGGTAGATACAATGTTACTGGTAAATGCAGTATCTGTAATTTTAATTTTTTGTTATATAGGAAGATTGAATTACTAATCTTATGGTATAGATGAGTTGTTTCCTAATGAACCATAGCCTGCCAGCAACTTTTGTGAAAAATTAATGGTTTTGTTTGTGGTTTGGTTTGTGTCTTCAAGTGTCTCTGGAGAGTATATGCAGCTGAAAAATCATTCAACTCGGAAGCGACGTGGAAAATACATCTGACTCAAGTGAGCGGTAACGGCATTACCACGGAGTCGCCTTCGCGTAAGGCTGGACTACTTAAGAAACAAAAAAGCTGGCTAAAAGAAGCACTTGGCTTTAATTTTGAGATGTCTTCACGGGGGTCACCGAAAGCAGGGTCCGTCAGTGAAGTCGGTGAAGGGTCAACAGCTTCTGGGGCTGATGTCGATGGTTCAGTAGGTTTGTATGCAATAGAGTTAATTTGCGCACAAAGATTTGTTGGTAAAATAAATAACCTTTAAAGAATAACCTGCTGCTATAAATATGATTATTAAAGTCTATTACTAACATTTATGTGCTCCTGAATTTGATTTATGATTCTGCAAATTATTTTAATCACTGGTGTGGAGAGAACATTCCTTGTGAATTTCTGCCTAATGGTATATCAAGTATTAGATACACATGTTTACTGTGCTTCATCTATACACTGTATATGTTATATATTGTGTTTTTGAAAATCGTATAATTTAAATAATGTGAATGGTGGCTATTTTATCTTTACGATCACCTGGGTTTAAAATTGTTTGCCACCCTAAAAATCAAGAGAAAAAAATCAAAAACTCAAATTCAAATTCCTAATTAAAGATAGTGTCCCCTGAAAATTGCAAAAAATCATAAAAAAATAATTTTGAAATTGACTTATTTTGCAGTAACATATAAATTATGAAGTTCAGCATAGACATTATTGAATTAAAAAAATTTGTGTACCCTAATTTTCATGCTGGATAATGATAATAAAAATGACTGGAACTGTTCCTCATTTTTCGCTGTAAAATTATGGGTAAACATTTTTTTTTTAAATACACTAATTTCTATGTTCAAGTTGATAATTTTGATGTTACTTCAAAATGAGCAGGTTAATTTCAAAATTAATTTTTCTGATTTTTGCATGGGACAACAATACATATTTAAAAGAACTGCATAAGTTTTACATTTTCACAAAAAAAATATTGGTCTTTTTCTTTTGCCATTTAGTGGTTGTCATTCAGTTGTTAATCGGCTATCATCATTTTTCCTTACAAGATGTTCGGCCGATTGCCATTTGGTTCTTTTTGTAGTGATTATTAATAATTTATGTTGTTTACCCTTGTTTGTTCACTAATCCATCTGTTCATTTTTCTGTCTCTTCTGATGTAACCTGTCATCATTCTCTCCATTCTTCTTTGTGTTGTTTTGAAGAAAACAATTTATAAGCATTTGTAAATTTGCTGCCAGAACTGTTTAGTGCATGTGAAAATACAGATTAAAGATGTTCAGCAAAAATTTTTCTTTAGAAATTCAAAATTGCAGTTGCTGATTATGAGTTAATTATGTTTTGGAACGATTTATAATCTACAGTATTCATTGACTTTTTTTCAGTAGCCGGAATTTATTTAAGTAGGCCATATCTATTTTGAAACTGGAACAGCAATTTGATAAATTTGTCAGTCCAGCTTAAACCCTACATCTGGGATTACAACAGAATATGAAAAAATATGTATAGTGGATTAAAGTTAAATTAGAAATACCTGTTGGGAGAAAATTGACATTTAAAAATAACTGTGAACTAGTTTATTCTAGATATCATTAAACCTCTTAGTGCTCAAGAAATTAATAATTCACATTAAATACTTTAAAGCCAAGCTCTAAAGAAAAAACGTTTCTTGTATATATTGTACTACTGATTTTTCTAAAATATGAACAGGGTATTGGGAAAAAAAAAGAGGAAATTGTTCAGAAGATACAGATTTTTGAATATTTAAAAACTAGTGGAAATGGGTGGTCATGCCCCTTCCCCCTCCCCCATCTTTTAATATTCAAAAATCTGTATCATATTAACTGTTTTTTTATTAGGCCCCTTTCAAATGGACTTTGCCGCAGTATTGCGGTAAACATGCCAGCATAATAACCGGTCTATACCTTTTCACACAGCGTCTTTGTTACCACAATATTGCGGTAATCTTACGCTTTTCTGTCTGAAAGGGTCCTATAGAATGGCGTAATATTGGCTGTTTAAATACTACTACGCAGTTGTTTTCAACTTTAACCCTGATTGTTTATGCATAAATGCACACGCCAGCTTGATTGCCGCAATATCGAGTAGACCGTTTCAGTAGACCATTAATTAATATTATTGTTGTTTATATAATTTATATTATAATAATAGAGTACCACAGTTGTGTCGTCACAATGCCAGGTGTTGCCCTCTGTCGCCAACCAGACGTTGGTTTACCGTTCATTACGCCTGGATGACTTCATAGGCTTTCTGGAATAGGCATTTTAAAATCTAATATTTTACCATCAAAAGGTACTAAAAAACAAAAGCTTGCATTATATTTGTTATCGAACTCACATTTAATCATCTATTAAAATTTACAAAGAAAATCTAAGATACAATCTTAATAATTACATTAGGAATTGGAACCAATGGTTTGCCAGTGGAAAAAATGGCGTCCGGTTGAACTCATTTTGCAACGATAGCAATGGAGTAGTATCATGTCGTATCGTGACGTAACACTGTAGTACTCTATACGCAAATTATTATATTTAAGCGGTCTTTGCTTGCAATGTACTGTCATCATATCTACATTACGTATTTCTTTACCTCTTATCTAAGCTGGTAGAGTATCCGAACGGTAATCGCAAGGTCTTGGGTTCGTATACCAATGGGGGCACACATTTTTTTTTCAATTATCATCATGTCCAATGTAATTGTTTAGTCAATGAAGATTTATTGCATTATTTGTTTTAATAACAAGTCTTCCAATAGATTAGTTTTGATAAAAGAAATGTGTGAATTATTCTCATTTTAATGTACTGTATTTCCCTATACTTTTCAATGTAAGTTTGTATTTAGGTCTGTATTGTTTTTTTTTTTAGGGGGGGGGGTTTCTCTGAGACAAGTTTTTTACTTCTAGAAGGGAATAATGATTTGATCTATTATTTTCTCTTCACTGTCATTACCAATATTTGTTTTTGGTATCATTCCTATATTATCTAAATAAATATATCTGAATGAATAAATTTTATACATATAGTATTAATACTTAAATATATATTAATTTCTATATACTTTACTTAATAATTCAAAACTTTGGTGTGATTATTTTGGCATAAAGGTTATTTAACAAAAGTCCATGGCAAGGCCAAGAAAAAGAAAAACTCTTATTGAATCCCTTTTTAACACTTTTTCACTATATGCATAAGCCATTAGGTAGCTTGTGATTTTAACTAGAATTAGAATGTAAGCATTAATCACATGACCAACATAGAAGTACTTCATCCCCATATCCTTCCCCCTCCCCTCCCTGCTTATTTTTTTCCAAATAAATATATATGTTAAACAATTTTATTTTTCTAATGGTCCTTGTTGTATTTTTATCTATGCGGAGTAGAGTTGTTTTTAGTGATGAGTAAAAGTATTGAAATTGTACAGGATTTGGCCCAAGGTCATGGATTACAAGGCAAACAAAAAGCCCATCCATTACAACTTAATTCTGACTTAACTGTATTTCTTTCTATGAAAAATAAGGTAAATCTTGAATCAATAACAACATTGCTTTCCACAGGCACCCTTGATGAAAGCAGATACAATGAAATAAATCTGTCATCAATGAGATATTGATGTGCAGTGTTTCATGTTTTTGTTTCCCCAGGAAAACAAGGTCGTTCGAAGAAAGACAGTTACACTCCTTCACAGACTGTTTCAAATGCTTCAATAGCAGATGCAGATGCAGATTTCAAAGTCGAACCTGTTACCAAGTATTTTGAGTACTTTAATTTTTTTTGGACAAATTAATATACATTTTAGTGGCACACATTCAACAACTGTTGTTTTATTGGGTCTTTTCTATGTCTTACTGTGGTTGGTTATCAAGTACTGATATAAATCTTATATAATGCATTTGTTAATGATAGATTATTTACCATAAAAGGAGATTTTCATTGGGAATATTTTTACATTTTATTCATAAATTTCAAGTTTATATAAATTTTTCATCTATATTCTTATTACTTTATGAAGATTGAAGTTATTATCGCCTGTAAAATCTTTGGATTTATTATTTATTTAATATTATATTTTATATTGTTCATGAATTTCAAACTTTTTCATCTATATTCTTATTTCTTGCTTTATGAAGATTGAAGTTATTATCACCAATAAATTTGTTGGCTGACTAGAAACAGTAAATTTTATTATTATATAATTTATACTCTATTTCTTACCATGTCCACAAACAAATATGTTCTTGTACAAATTAGAATGCTGAACCTATTTTTTACACATTATATCAAGTTTGATTTTTAAACAGAAATAATCATAGGTTTAAGATAATACCATAGCAAGTCTACATATCAAATTTTAAAATGCAAAGACAATTAAGTATGATTTATTATGAATATATCTTATAATTCTAATTTTTTTCATTTCTTCAAGTCATAAAGGCAGTTAATGCCCTCTATAATTCTAGTCGGTCTAGTTCCTGAATATCCTCTTTTGTGCAATTAAAAACACTCTCTTTTAGAGCGAAACCTAAAGTGATATTTAATGGTTTACTAACGAGATGTGTAGGGATTTTTTCAGCAGTCTCTGATGCATTGTCTGTATCTCTTAATGTTGATAAGTATTATTACAGATAAGCTGCACAATCATTATAAGATGAAATATATGCTTACAAAAGAAAACTAAATCAGGTTACAGATGCCTAGAGTTCTCAAAAGCAAACTCAATCATTGTTGGATTTTTTTTTTCAATTTTAATATAACATATACAGTACAAATGCAGCTCTGTTTCTAATTAAAGACCCCTCAAATTATAGACCACCTCAAAATAAAGAGCACTTTTCTATGTTCCCAAATTAACAAATTACTTTTGTATTTTTTATTCTAATTAGAGACCAAAGCTGATAAAGAATATGGTCCCAACTATGGTCTTTAATTGGAGTTAGACATGTACAGGGATATATAAATATACAAATACTGTACAAGAATTGGTAATTTATGAAGTTGGTGGGGTTGGGAATAAACAGTTGAAGTCTTAAGATAAATTATAAAGCAAAATCATAATTGATCAAACGATTTTGACAGACTGCTTTTGGGTGATATACTGTACTGTAGGTTTACTGGTACATACCATAAACTTATTTCTGCAAGTATTATTAAAAAACTCTGCTACTAGTTTTAGATTACCAGAAATAACCTCATACATATTATATTCTCTTTACCATACAGATTAACAGAAACTCACAAAGTTGCTATTCGTGCAATTCGCAAGATCAAATATCTAGTAGCAAAGAAAAATTTTCAGGTGAGTTATGTACAATTGACACAAAAAACTGTATAACTTGGTTTTTTGCTGATGTACCGTATATTCCGGTTTATAAGCCGCTCCCCCCCCCCAAAAATTAGGGCGCGAAATATCACGATTTTTTGTGTTACCTGTGTATAAGCCGCACCTATTTTTAAGCTCCAAACCGTTCCCATAATGTTAAGTTTTTAATTATTTTGAAACATTGACATTATTTATAAATGTTCACATAAAGAAATTTCATCTTTTTCAGCCGATTATTAAACAACAAACAACTGGAATGCGTGTAAACTGCTGGCTACTGCCATGTTATCAACGTATTCTTGCTCTAGGCAGCCCTGGGGAAATCCCCATTTTTTGCTAGACGGTCCTGCGCTAGCGCTACGTTAAATTTTCAACATCAGTTTAGTTTAAGTTTAATAAATTAAAACACTTATTGAGTATATTTATCTATTTTAAACAATCATTCTATTATTATGTTAACTAATAACAGTCGGTATTAGGCTAAAAATATTGGTAATTCTAGGCCTAAGTCATTACTACTCACATCCCACTGTTCGAAGCATGCACCATCACGCACCACATTTTATAAACAAAAAATATCGTGGATTGGATACAAAGTTCACGCATGCCCATATGACGTATGCCTTTCTACAGTTAAATTCCAGTAAAATAATTATTACAACTTCAAGAAAACTTGTGTTTTTATAGCATAAATGAATTTCACAAGTTTTTATTCTAAAATTATAGCGGTATCAATATTCTCTCTATAATGGTACAAACCACCGGGAACCAGGCGTCGAGCTGCAAGTTCCACCAGCCCACGTGTGTTTTGTTGCGACATCGAAAATGAAGCTGCTCACGTGACCTCGAGGACCGAACTCCCAAAAAGTAGTTTGTTTTGAGCGAAACGGTTTCAAACAGAAACAGCGTGTTTCAAAATTGTTTAAAAATGAAAATAATTATTTAGGCAACCCAAACTATTGCTTGAATGTCGTAGAAAATGTAGTAGGAATCCTAGTACAGCACTGTAGTGAGTATAATTACAAATATTAGGGCTACAAACCGGTCCTAGGCTAGGCTAATTAATTGAGCTATCATGAGCCTAACCTAGACAGACGCACCTGATTTTCGCCGCGGCTTGCGATCTGAACTTTTTTGGGATTAGGTTAATGACCGGTGTATATGCCGCACCCCAAACTTCGGCGGGAAAATCGCGTATAAAATTTGCGGCTTACACACCGGAATATACGGTACATATGTAAAAAAAAACTTACAAACTTATTTTGTGAAAAATTCACATGGAGGCACTGATGTAAAGTTTCTCTTTGTGGAGAATGGAATCATCCATCAGTGTGGTGTATATGCCAGAAAGCGTAATGTATTAAATGAGGAAGCGTGGTGATTATCACCTGTGTGTCACATTGTGATGGACCATTCTATTTTTTATATATCGGTTCATTCAGATACCTCACAGAATGTGTAGTACTGTCTAAAGTTATTAGGTTGACTAAAATTACTAATAGTCATTTTTCCTGTTTTTATAACTTCTATTTTGGTCATTCCAACAGCAAGCTAGAAAGCCTTATGATGTAAGAGATGTTATTGAGCAATACTCGCAAGGACATTTGAACATGACCGTGAGGATCAAGGAACTGCAACGGAGGGTTGACCAGTCACTAGGACGTATGCCCTATGCTAAAGGTACTAACAATCAATGCGTTATCATTTGTGTATCCTTTGTGTTTATATTCTGATATTAGTCCAGTCAATCTGTGGATTAACCCAGAACTAATTGTTACATATAAAATTATTTGGAAATTCAGCATCATTCGCACATGAGCATCTATCTAATTTAATTAAGAAACTGCTTTCATATGCCTCAATGCTACAGTTGTGCGCTGAGGTGCAATAAAGCGTTGAATGTTAACTCATTAAATATCCTTAAAATTAACAATGTTCCCCAGATTTAATTTTTTGGACTTTTAGTATGTTGTTATGTGTACATTTCAGGAGCAGATTCTGCAAACATTATTTCTGTTGTAATTAGTTGAGGGTTAAGAATGATTTTGTCACCAATTGACTGGACTATATAGAATTTTAAGGTTCAAGTTTTTTAGGTAAAGCAGACAGTGAGTAAACATACAAATCCCATGACTTACGCACATTATTAATTTATTCTCCTGCCAGGATAATAAATATAGTATACAAGGTTTAATTGTCCCATAAAAAATTCTACCCATCACATATAACTTGTTTATAATGAAACACAACAACCTATTTATACATTGTGTATTGTCTTTCGATGTGATCTGAATTTTCTCATTATGTAATGCAATTGTCACGTATTCGGTATTGCGCCATTTCTATAGGATTCAAAGTGCTCAGAATCGGATAAACAAAAAACAATAAAACCAAAATTGATGTTTGTTATTCAGTATCTACCAAAAGAAATAATTTTTTGTACATAATCAATTAATGCTGCTTTGGAAAAGGGGGTCCACCAACCATTGTCGAGGCAGCATCATTTCTCCAAGTGGATGTCTGCAGATATCCACAGCAAGTTTGATGTAACAACAGCTTCTGCCTTGGATCTGCTGTTGTTAGACTGCAAAAAAATGACTCTGCATTATACATTGTTTAAAAGCATAACTTGAAAGATTACAGTCACTATTCAATGCCACAGCCCTTGTAGGATTGAGGAGGCCAAAGATAGACCTTAAGTATGTCATTGTGACCTTGTTTCATTTGACCTCCTTGTGTTGCTGGTTGTGTAAAGAGAGATTATATACTTCTACATTTTTTCTGAACAAATTATAAACAAAGAGAGATAAAATATATGAGGTTGATACAATTTGTAATGAAGTGATTGCTCTTTGCAAATCAATTACTGTAATTATAAACTGTTTTAAGTTAATATATACCAGATTTTTAGGCATACCTGCATATGATAAAATTGGATACTTATATTGTTTTTTTCAATACTTGACTAAAATAATTTCATGTTTCTGATGTTTTGCCTAACCTTTTTTTTTTTTATATAGTGAAACCACTCTAAACTGCAAATTTATCAACATGATCTGCTAGATTTTGTAACCTAAATGTTGTCGTAACTATTTGTAGTCTAAATATTGGAAGAAGTGCGCTTGTGCCTGTATGCCTGCGCGGCCAACATAACTATGCTAATGAGAATATGGATTGCAG
This sequence comes from Anneissia japonica, assembly GCF_011630105.1. Classification (NCBI taxonomy): domain Eukaryota; kingdom Metazoa; phylum Echinodermata; class Crinoidea; order Comatulida; family Comatulidae; genus Anneissia; species Anneissia japonica. The sequence continues at coordinate 839,549 of NW_022704401.1, read as the reverse complement.
CCAGAAACTGCACATTAGGTGCAGATACGACCTACTGCAGGGTCCAAACAGGTGAAAAGTCTGATTCATTCAGGGCTAGCAAATGCTATAACCTGTGTATTGCATTGGAATGATACAATAAATTGTTATTGAACTACAACTTGTGTCTGTTATTGTTTTACTGATTGATCCTGTGAGAAGCATAACAATGTTAATTGCTTTTCTTCTTTAGGGGACAAAACAAAAAACACGATTAGCGGACGGATCTTGGCCATTGAAGACAGAGTGAATGAGGTTGATGTCAAATTAGAACAGTGCGTATCATTATTGCAAGCAGTTTTAAATACATTACAGGAACAAGAAAACTGGAGAGTAATGCTGGCACCAACGAAATCCAAAGAAGTGGAGGTATGAAATTGATTGAAACAGTTCATCAATAGTGGGCAGTGTTTAAACAATTTTAGTGGAAATTTTGCCATGACAATCATCATAGATGTTTTACAGCTCCAGAATCTGATTTTTGAATAAAGAGCTTTTCAATGTGATTTCATATCCTGGCAGAATATCAAGATTCCTAGATGCAGAGGACAATGAGGCATCATGAAGCAGTTTTTTTTTGCTTTTGTGAAAACTCGGTTGCTTAAATTATATTTACCAATAAAAACTTAATATGCACAATTTTGTATAAGGCTATTTTAAGCTTTTGTGAAGGATTATCGAGTGAAACTCAAATTGATTGTAAAATACACAATAGACTGGAGCAATTTTTCTTATGCATAATTATCCCTTTACAAAAGGTATTTATGTAAATTACTATTAACAATGAACATTATGTATATCTGTATATATACATTTGTGTATCTTTATATTTGTATATAATGTAATTTTACTTATGCATTAAGCATATTGCAAGACAGTTTCATTTAATTGCTGGAATTTTTAAGAACTAAACAATTTTGTTATCAAAAGAAATTCTTAGATCTGTCTAATTTTTGGGTGCTTCGCACTAAAATATTCATCCTCATCCTGTATTGAATGTGTTCAGGCTAGCCTATTTTAAATTTTATCTGGACTTGCTAACAGTTGGAATATGATCGCACAATAAGAGGTCCGATTTAAGTGTAGACAAAATGTTGCACTTTGCATATTATCATTTATCACCTCAAAATAACAAAATCAAAATTATTTGTGTTTGTTTATGAAAACAAAATGCGTTGGTAGAGACTTTTTGTGTAGTAAAGAATAGAAAAAGTCCTTGACAACCAATACATGCAATGAAAAATTGTGAATTTTAGATTTTTCAAATTATCAAGCAACTTGGCAATATGCTAATTATGAATCCTTATCTTTCAATATAGCAACTCTTTATAATGGAATTCTTATTATTATTATTATTATTATTATTATTGTTTATTATTATTATTTATTATTATTATTTATTATTATTATTTTTTTTAATTATTATTATTATTATTATTATTATTATTATTATTATTATTATTATTATTATTATTATTATTATTATTGTTGTTGTTTAATAAATATTTGTATATATCACCAGAATTTGTTCATGGTGTGTGAGAGTTTCAAGTTTCAGTTTTGAAACCATTCTCCATTCTATGATGTAGTGGTGTTTACATTGTTTTTTAACTGTAAGTACATTTTATGAAGGCCAATTTTAATATTTTACACTTAACTGAAATTATATAAAGATTTAATATTTGGCTTTTATTAATTTTAACATGATGGGAATAATATTTTGATAATTGATTTACTGTTATTTATTGTAATATAATATTACAGTAGTAGTATAATTTAAGCCACATTAACAATAATTTTTAATGGATAATATAGATTATTCGGTATATGATAAACTATGATGAAGTAAAAGATAAATCACAGTGGGAGTTGTAAGCTTAAAATATATACAGGTGTGTTGCAGATACTTGTAATAACTACTCAGTCAGCTATTATGATTGAAATACTTTATTCAACCTCCAAAAGAGCAGTATACAAGAGTGTTCCATATCGTTATGGCAACAACTGAATCGACAGACCTGAGATTTATTGTAGGCTCAGACTGTTCAATGGCAGCATCAAAAGTCAATAATTTTGTCAGGAAATATTACTTCGAAAATCATTTTCAGAATGTCATAGCTGAGGATGGCCTCTCGTCGGAGAGTACAAACCTCTATTCAGGGTCACAGTACTCACTTATGAAAATGTTTCTCTTGATAAATTCCAAAAATTATACCCCCACCCCATTTTTTCCTAAATTCTGGATCCATCTGAACATTCACCTTCCTCCAGTGCTCATAACCCTGGTGATAATATTACAGAAGTGTACACATAATATATTTAAATTATTAATATTACATTTCATATACAATTTTACCAGTGTATATACATATAATCATTTTTTAAATGCCAAATGTCAAATGTGCCTAAGAATGTAAGGTGTCAAAAGCTTGCATTCATGTTTCTTACTGTATGTCATTTTTCAAATTTGATTAAAATTGAATTAAGTGTGCTGTCTCGCACTGATGAGTAATGATTAAATTTAGACATACATACCTATGCATCATGTGGCATGAAGCTAGATATTTGATTGGTCCATTACCATATGGAAACAAATGTAGTTTGTAATTATTTGATATGCACATTTTATTATTATGAGTTATTATTATTATTTATGTTATAATTACTTTCTTCTTTTTTCAATAAGAAAGGGATATACAAATTATTGTTGAGATCAGTCACTTCCAGTTTGGAGGAATTCAAGAATTCAATTCAGGGATATCTAGTTAAGTGAGCTTTTTAGCGTAGGCCCTATCTAATAATATTTTGTACAAGGTGATTAAGAACACAATATGAGGAATTGGCAATCAAAATAACGTTATTTGGACAGGCAAATTATTATTTTTGTCGTGGCATCGGACAAGGCGGGTGGGTTTTAGGTCTGTCCGATGGGGGAAAACCGCTGTATATTGCACAGTGCATTGACTCTTATCTAGGTGATGCACCCACTAGTTTTAGTAACATGATGAAATAGGCATACTAATTTTAAAAGAATAGTTTTAGATTCAACAGTGAGGGCATCATGTTGGCCATAGGATTTCCCAAGTTCATATTTGTCTCACAGGAGCCTTCCAGAAATTAGGATAGCCTCTCCCAAGCAAGAATCTCCTGGAAAATAACCCATCTCCGCAAATTCATAATATTTGCATGTTTTCACTGCTTATTATCAATTGTCTCAGTGCCGATGGGTATCACTATTTGCAGGAAACTAAAATTAATTGTGTTAAGATAGTGGATTTAAGGGCAGGGGATGGACAGCAGCCGGCCTGGGCCTCCTAATTTTTTAAAAATTATAAAAAGCAAATGGAGAAAAAAAGAAAATTATATATATAAAATTATATTTATGTCTAACAGTGCCAATATCCGGCCATCTAGAGTTGCCATAATTATCAATTTTCTTACCGCAGCCCCAACAATCTGTGCAATACACAGTTCTGTGCAAAATATTTAGAATTCCACACCAAAATCGCAATATTTATTTTTTTTTAATATTCAACAAATATGACCTCAACATAAACAAAAAATGTATACCTAAATATATAAAGAAAATGTATACAATAATGTAAATTTTACTATATCTACATTTGAATCATTCACTTAACATACAATATATAATATTCTAAATGTTTATTCTAAGCTTCAATTTCACTTACAGCTACGCCTAAGTATCTAGACATAACACCTAACAAGTAATATAACCCATAATATACATGTTTAATAGTTTATTAGTGTTTATATACTGCATAGGCTTTATGATTAAATGTTAAAATATATAATTTTGTACAATAATAAAATGGTTTATTCACCAACTAGAAAAAAAAAATGTTTTAACAGTTCATGATTATGAAAATGTATGTAAATAGTAAGTCAAAATTATTTGATACATTACCTGTTATTATAATATATTATTATTGTTAATTTAAGGTTTATTATAATTATTGATATTATTATTAACATCAATATTTAATTAGTTTTGTTCATATATTTTAAAATCATATCACACCAAAATATTATTATTATTTTTGTTATTATTATTATTTGTAATCATTTAATATTTAATTATGTAATTCTTATTGCTTCTCTACTTTGAAGGCACGTATGAATCACAAGTGCCGCTGTTCTAAAGGTGTACTCTATTTTTTAATATATAAATTTATAAAATATAACTTGATGGATCTTCTGCTGGTACAGAGTTTCACAGAATTTTAAAAGTATAAAATATATTATTTTAAAAACAATTTTATGCTGTGTATGTAATCAATGTTCTTGATTGAAACTAGATTAACTCCATTATTCCATGATCAGAGTCACTTCATTAGAATCAATCAATCGACCAATCAAAATGTTTTCTTCAGTATGCAGGAATATGAATCCCATAATTTTGTGGGACTCTTAGCAAAAATATCCAAGTATCGTATAGGACTTAGGGGAATGTCCCATTAAAGACAGCTTGACACCACTAAATGCCTATATTACAACCCAGACATTTTTTAAACAACATTCCGTAATTTTGAAGTTTGGTATAGAAGCTTATTAAATCCACTTTTACTTGGTAACATTCTGTTTGTGTAATGTTATCAATTTTAAGTGATATTTAAATATTTATATATGTGCAGTATAATCCTTACGTACTTGTTGATGCAATTTTATACCTTTGAAATATCTTTGGTGTATTAATAAAGATGTTTATTTATGTATTTGTTTATAAATATTGATTCATGTCATATACTATTCTACCTCTTTGTATTTCTTACCACCAGTATGTGTTATATATGGGTTAATTGCTGAACCTAATCATTCCACATATGAAATGAATAGATATTCATTAACATTAACAATGCGTTGTATTCACAAATAATGCAATAAATATAGTTTGAATTGTTTATTAGGCTGCCATTATAGTACACAAGCTTCTGTGCATATATTTATTGATGAAGTAGATATGATTATGTTACATCATATTCATTGTGTTTCGTCAGTAGTGGTGCCAGGATTGTTCCGTTGGGCAGGGGAGGCCAATGTCCCTGGCGGGAGCGTAGGCCTGGGTGGGTAGTCAGGGGGCCACGCAGAACCCCTTACAAATTAGACCTGGTCCAGAGGTGAAGAAATTTATGGATTTGAAAGGCTTATTAAATCAATTTTTTCCACCTGTTGGATTGTGTTGACTTCCCAGATAGAGGGGAAGCTCTTCTCGACAGGAGACTCCCTCCCCTGTTACAACTGGTATTTGTATATAGTAATATGTTTATTTGGTTGTAGTTTTTGTTACACATAAAAATGGAAGTTTGCTTACCAAAGAATAATGCTGACAAAGTAATTGAAAGTCTACTAAATGCATCCAGATAATTTCAATTATTTGCTAGCTTTTTATAGTTTTACATAAACTTGTTGAATTGCTTCTAAATAACAGTTACACAAGTAAATTTGCCATATGTGTCAGTATAATGAAATCGTTTATTTCAATTTCTCAGTTTTCTCTAAGTTTTCCATCCTCATGATATTAAATTATGCCAATTTTGAATTTTGAATATTTTAACTACAATTTAACCTTCGAACCATGAGACCACCACCCAATGCTGTAGTCAGCTATTGGGGTAGTTGGGACAGTCCCACACAATTTTTATATTGGGTTCACATTTTAAAAATGGGTCCAGATTTCTCATATTTTGTGTAAGATGGGTCGACTTTTAAGAAAATGGGTCCAGATTTCTGATACTTTGCATAAATTGAGAGAACTTTTAGGAAGATGTGTCCACATTGTTTGAATTTACGCATATAGTGGGTCCATCCTGATATTGTCGCACACTGTTTGAAAATCCTGGCTACGGCATTTCCACCACCCCAAATGTCCTCTAGCAGGTAACACCAGATGTTGATGTCCTCTAGCAGGTATCGAATTGTATTAGTTTTAGTTATGTAGCCAAATTGATCATTTATGTGCACTTCCTTAAAAAAGAGATATGCCTGACTTGTATGCGCATCTGAAGACAGTAAAACCTGGTTTTCATAATAGGCCCTATTGCTAAACGCTATCACCACGACAGTTGCAAGGATTACAGCAAAAAAAGCTGTAGCGACATGTAATGGAATTCAGGCTTTAAGGAGCGTTAATTTACTTGGATTTTATAAACTCAGATTGTACATAGCCACCCAATCCAGACTGCACGTATTAGTTTGCTTATACCAGACTAATATGCATATAATGTAAAACTGCTATTCACTCCTTCACAGTCAGATTTTTCATTTTCATGAAGGACATGAATTTAAAAATCATATAATAATATCTTGAAAATCTATTAAAGAACACATACTGTTGTAGGCCTAATATGATTTTTCTTTTTAATAATATAGGCCTATACAGCTTTTTAGCACTTTCACGTTCGTTTCAGTGGCGGCGCCTTGAGTGGCCCGAGTGGGGCGTGGTCGGATGTCGTTCAAAATGTCTCCAAAGTGGTCCACCCAGGGGGCTTACCTGAAAAATATGAGAATTTTGGGGTTTCAGAGGCTTATTTAATCGATTTTTTAGGTAGATAGTCTACTAATATGTAGAAAATACAGAACATTTTTTTCGGGGGAGGGGGAAGAAGAAAACTTTCTGGGGGTAATGACACCCCCCCCCCCGTAGCGCCGCCACTGGTTCGTTTTATTTTTTCTAAGTTAAACAGATAGTTTTTAATGACATTGTGATATATAATATATATATATAACAACCTAAATTACTAGTTATTTATATCGCGCAACCCTATGCAATGACATTATACAGTTACTTTTTAAACTGTTGGTGTCGCTATTTTATTTCGGCTTTAGGAAAACGTCTGTGCCTGATACTGTATTTTTGTAGAGTAATATCCATGATCGCAAACACGGTCTTATTTTCTCATTTATAACAGACATAGAGGAATGACTTACTTTATTCCTTTATGGAGCATGTATATTAACTATGAAATATATTTAAATTTAAGATGTGCACTGACAAGATATGATAATTGTGTACTTTAGGCCTAGGCCTATTTTAGCACCTTCCATGAGCAAACTACATGTATGACTTATTTTGCTCCCGCAGCAAAGGCCGCATACAGTTGTATAGTTTGTATTTTATATAGTTTTATTATACTGTATTTTATTATTCTGAATAAGCATGTATGTATAGCCTAAACATGTGTTCGAGGGCCATTTTATGAAAGATTTTAAAAGTACCATTTCATTTTTTAATTACATAATTTTGGACGATGAATTGTTGCTGTATGAAATTGATATATTTTTACGTGGTCATATCCGCACAACTGTTCCATTTTAAAAATGTTTTTGGAAATGTTTCCTCAAAATGATAAAAGTATACCTTCGATATTCAATATTAGGGTGCTTTCGATTTGTGCGACGACGCGATTCTAGAACGGAATCACTCATGCGTGACCATCCTACCTAGCGTTTTTCTCTGCATACGTAGATTTGGCCAAATTGCGTTCCAGAATCTACTCGACGAGGTGACCTTAACGTTCTCGCATGCGCATATGACTTAGTGACGTCATTACGTTCTACCCAGCTGTGTCAATCAAAATTTACAACTGACCAATCAGAATAGGGTCAGAAATACGCGCTTGCTCCATCATGTCCCTCACAAATACGCGTCTTGTTCACAATCGTACATTTACGTTTTGTGGGACATGTGCAATCCTATCCAACGGGCGGGGATATTAGCCCAATGCAAAATGCCAACAAAATTATAAGAATTAATTTTGAAATTAACTTGCCCATCTTGAAGTAACATTAACAAATTATCAACTTAAACGTAGAAATTAGTGTATTTAAAAAATGTTTACCCATAATTTTACAGCGAAAAATATAGAAAAAAAAGTGCTTCGTCGGTATAATCGTACGAGTGGTTTATTATTTTTATTGTAATTATACAATTAAAAAAAAAAGGGTACACATTTTTTAATTTAATAATTTCTTTGCTGAAGTTAATAATTTGTATGTTACTGCAAAATGAGCAAGTTAATTTTGAAATAATTTTTTATTGTTTTTTTTTTCATTTTCAAGGGACAATACGGTACATCTTTAAACATGAATTTTGATGTTGTGATTTTTAATATTTTGTGTATCCAAGTACTCTTTTTGTTTCGTATGATTATATGAAATAAATCATCGCTGAATGCGAATACACTTGCAAAGAACAATGTTAAAATGTATATTGTAGTGATTGATTATGTTATTGTTTAATTTTTGACAGCTATTTTACGATCTGTAATAACAGTAACGTGGTATGTTTAGCCGTGATTAATCTTTGATTAGCCAACCTCCTATTGGCTACACCAGAGTAAGGTAATCATTATCCAGTCAGAGAAATACCGTATATAAATATAAACAGATATTAAAAATTGCACCATTTTAAATTACAATATACAGTACACGTTTTATTTCAATTGATAATGAAACAGTTTTGAATCGTTCTTTTATTAACGACGACCTATTTATATAAATCCATATTCAATTAAATGGGAAATTCACCAATTTTCACACCCGTTAAAGAGGCTTTTATTAACAACATTAAATGTCATAAGAACTCATCATACCAACACTCAACTTAATAATCAATTTCAATTACAAAATAGAAGCCGTTACGATAAAATACGTGGGAAATGTCCGTGATTTATAATAGGCCTATGTAAAATAACTTTCCATTATCATGCATAACACAGCAATTATAAAACGGGCCTCGTTCGGCGTCGGGAGTCGCTTTACCTGGAATATCTGTTATGTTTCTTTAATTGCCATTTAATTTGTAGGTCTACAATAATTGGCGTAGAAAATATTTGTCTTCAATTGAAAGCTAATATCTTGCATGATCAAATTAAGCGCTTTAAACTTTATTCAATTTCATTCTTCCAAGAATACAGGCAGTGTCTTCAAAGGTACCACGATGGTTATTATATTATAATGCATTAACAGCGTGGATAGACTTAATATTTACGTTTCTTAATGTTATTACATTTTCCCCTCCAATTATTTGAAACCCCCTTATGGACCCGAAAAGTGGGGTGTTCGGTCTCCAATTGAGCTTGAGCTTTGTGTTAGAAGGTTGTCAGTTGGCACTTTGACAGGGGCGGATCTTCTGACGGGGGGGGGGGGGGGGGGGGGGGGGGGGGGGTCACAATATGAAGTTCTCGCCGCCACGCCCACCTCAGCCCCACCATGGTTGGTGTAAATAAGTGGCAAATAATCGAGCTCTCCTTTCACCCCACTGCTGGATCTCCACTGAACTCATTGGTACACTCCTTTTTTCCCTTTTCCTCTTTTTAACTCAAATTGTTCTCTCTTTTTTATTTTTTGGCTTGACTGACGTGGGGAGGGATACGGGCGCAGGCTTCCCGGAACGCCGCCGTCAGCGGCGAGTGCGAAGCACAACTCAGTGTCAAAATTGGAACGTAAAATTTCGATATTGTTTCGTAGTCAGATTTTCGAGAAAAACTTCAGCTACCCGTATTTCTCGACTGAGACGTCAGTGGGAGCTGTAATTTGTATGGTAAGGAGATTGTGCAACTCTTAATACGTATTAAGGGAATTTACGTCCAGAAACCTTGTAGTTATTAATATTTTGGTTATAACAGAAATTATTCATTTTTTGGTGACGTCACACTCACTATAGTTAGCATGCATACATCATAAGCTACATTACGTCACCTTTTCCTGGTAAGGCAAACTTTCCCGGCGTGCTTTTTTCATGGATAAACAAACACCACTGCTTTGCACATGGATGCCTTGCCTAGCAGGGCTACAAGAGCCGCATTGTTAGCATTGTGTACACTTAAACAAGGTACCTCTGCAACTGAATTGTTCTTAGTTATTTGGGTTTTTTTTTCCTTATTTTAATTTATTTCTTTCGAGAGTGTACTTTCTATCACATATAATCCCACTGTCTAGTTAGGCCTGGGCCTAGTCTTATTATGCCTCATCGTCCCCCGCTACACAACACTGTACATCAGTAGGCCCCCACCCCATACCGACGTTTCCTAGGCAACAGAACGTGATTGCACCTTCCTTCCCAGGTGTTCATGTAACACAAGTCTAGTACTCATTGTTGTGTGTTTCTTTGTGAAAATGAGTACCGCGTCGTACTCATTTTCACAAAGCATTTGCATCCCCTCTTGGAAAGAGGGAACTTCAAAATAATTGTCTCCATATCTTCGCTTATTAAATTAATCACCGTAATTTAGCTTACACTTATGCATTTAGGGAGCACTTAAAATGTACAATAATCATTTCACTACCCGACAAACCCCGAACTTTATTCATGCATTAGGCCTACATAATAGTTTCATCTTGCTGTAATATACTCCAACATCACTGGCGCATGGTAACAACAAACTGATTGCAGATCATTTCCGGTCACACATTACTCTCCATAACGCAGCACCCCCTAGTTCCGTTACCTCTGGATCCGCCACTGTTTGATAAAATGGATTGAATAAGAGGGGTCTCGAATTGAAGGGCGAAGTGTAATAATACTAGTGACAGTTATTGTGGTGAGACGATGACAAAGACGGTGGCGACAATTGTTGGTGCTGTCTCTTATACACATCTAGATGTGTATAATGATTAGGGCCTATCTGTACAATTAACTTGTCTACGCATTACGAAGAAATAGGTTGACGGTAACATTTGCAAAATACCCTTGATAACCTTGCGACAAAAGTGCATCGTATATTCGTCGTAATTATGGTTTGTATAGCTCATTAAAGGTGTGCACGTGTTGGCTTAATTACAACCCGACGGGTAAGAACTCAGGCTCGGTAGTGAAGAAAGAGCATTACATATTACACAATGTGTCCTTAATCAAAAGTGGTGCTATTAGTCAAATTATACAGTATTGTAGAATAGGAAATACCAACTTTGGTAACTGTATGGGAAAGTATTAGCAGCAATTCTTCCTGTGATTACGACTTCGTACTTGGCAAAAACAAAAATTCTTATGCTTTGATTTTACGTTTTTTCAGCACAGCGCCCTCACAATATACATAGGCTCATGGAAACTTAAAGCCGGGCACTCACTGCGTCGTACGACCGTCGCACGACGAATCCACCTCTGCTTCCGGAGAGCGGTAGACTACGTAAAGCCGTCTGCTGATTGTCAGTGGCAGTCTGAACGGATCCTCATTAAAAAGGCGGCCCGTTGGTTCCGCGCCGTCGCGTGCGTTCGTCGTCGCGTTGCCGTCGCGCGCAGTGAGTACCCGGTTTAATAGACTACCGTACTACCCCTGTTTTCCGAAGTCGGCCAAATCCAGCACACCAGGGAAATCTGGCCCGCGGTGGGGCTTTGTAAATCATGCAGATTATGTATTAAAACATCTATACTGTAAATAATATCAGTGATAACATATTATGCAAATTAAACGGATTATGTATGTGCCCAATATCTGTCGCGTTTAGTATCAAATAACTTATCAGCTTAGTTAGATATCAACAAATTTATATTCCATTTAAGCAAGGTTGACTGTACTTTACTTTACTTTACTATCACTTCTTTATGACGTCGCTATTCAGACTGAGTATTTAAATCTTATAATGTACATATTTTTTAAGCTCAAAATTTATATGTAATTACAGCCTTTCCACAAGACGGTTTTCGGAGTTTATCTTACATGGAACATGAAATTATTAACTCGTTGTATAACTTGTTCTCTATTTGATGAAGTAGCGATCGGAATATTTTTTTTTTAAATCGGGGTTCTTTGTTTGGTATTTGTTAGTATGAATTTACCTGTAGTAGCGCCGGGTTTGAACTGGGGTCTTCAGTGCCACTCAGCTTCAATGTGGATTGGCTAAATACTACCACAGTCCCGAAGCTGTCATATTTCTCTCTTTTCCACAATTAATCAAAACTTTAAATCAACTACACAAACAGCTAATTAATTTTATGGATCGTGTGCATAACAGTGATCATTTATTATGTCATCTCCATGATTAGTATGCATTTAATATTCATTAATTGCTTTTATGTGTTTCATTCAATTATCATCTATCTATGCGTATAACTGCTTCTTGTCACCTTTTTTTGGTTCCATGCCAGTTTTCCGAATTTTATTAACCGTGTGAGGCTCAAATCGCGGTTATCGCATGCTAGATGGCCGACTCTCACTGCTATATATCCCTGCGAGAGGTCGCAGGTTCTATTTCTACTAAAATATTTTTTTCAAACAACAGATAAAGAACTTTTCGTTGAAGAGCTACCGTATTCTCGATACAGTTTTGTTTCTGAGCACTGCTTTTGTCTATATGTTCACACAGAGCTATG
>NW_022704401.1:823698-827117 GCF_011630105.1 Anneissia japonica | reverse complement strand
TATATATATAATCATCAACATCATCATCACCAGAATTCAGTTGGCGGATTTAGAGGGGGTATAATGGGCGCGGGCGATGATGGTTTACTGGGCAGTATCCGCCTCCGTGGACCATCATAATCATTACATCATTATCAACAACATCATCATTATCAATATCATCATAATCATCACCATCATCATCATCACCACCACCCTCTATTTTATTTTTTTTTGTAAAGCATATCAGAAAATTATGCTAAATAGTAAAATCAATCAAAAACAAACTCAATTTAATGAAGGTACCAGAGGCTTAAGAGGGATTCTTCCCGTGCACCCCTACCAGGGACTCTTTTCTGAGACTCTCAGTTCGCACATTCACTCCCGTCTTCCTTACCGGGCTGGGTCTGTCCCTGTGGATCATTATCATTACCATCAGCATCATCATCGATATCATCATACCCACCACCATCATCATAATCATCATCATCATCATCATCATCAACAACATCTTCACAGGGGCGGATTCAGAAATTTTCTGACGGTGGGGGCCCAATAGCTGTCACACCCACCTCAGCTCCACCATGGCTGGGGCTGAGGTTGGTGCAAATTTTAAGAATAGGCCTCCCTAGACGCTCGGTAATGGCACTCTCAGGTGATAAAAATGGTTTTTAAAAGCAGTGTACCGCGACAAAACTATTGAATTTTTCCGACGGGAGCGCTATGCTCCCCTTCCACTCACGAGCGTCGCAGAGGTCTAATCAAGAACCTATAGTCTATTATAATACTGGGAGTCGCAAAGCAAATTATGATTATGACACCTCTAGGTGCCCGGAAATGGCACTCATTCAGAAATTGAATATTTTATCTCCTCTTTTCCACAAATGTAGGGGTCCCTGGCTGACTGGGCACCCCACCTCCACTGGATTAATATGATATATATGTCCTGCAGTCGATGTCAGACACATTATGAGCATGGATAGCTGCTCTAGCTGGGTACTACATTCCGTAATAATGGCTATAAAACTCCGTCTTTTGGCCCTTTTTACATCCTGATTTATGAAAGCATTAGAAAAATGGCGTCGGGGATGTAGCGTTGTGTTCGTCGTCAATCAATAAAAATTCAAAATTAGTAAGTGGTAAAATAATTGATCTCTCATTTCGCCCACTGTTGGTTCCACAAATGAACACTTCATATTTCCTCTTTCCTCCCTTTAACCCTTCTTATTTTTTTCTCCCTCTTGTTTTTATTTTTCGGCGGAGCTGACGGTGGGTTGGGGGGCGGGGTTGGTAACGTGCCTATGTGCCTGTTCCCCGCCCCCCTCACTGGGGGGGGGGGAAACGGGCAATCCGCCCCTGCATCATCATCATCAATATCATCATAACCCCCACAACCAACATGATCATCATCCTTGTCAACACCATCATCCTCATCATCATAAAGGAATGGCACTTTAGAAAAAGAATAATGATTTTGTGTATACCGTACCTCTTCAGGTGCAAGTGGTGTTTTGCATATACTGTAAACAATACTGCAGGTGTATATGGGGTTGAAAGAAAACAAAGAAGACTTTACAATTCATAACAAATGTGAGTACAGTATTTAAACATTTCGTATCGTTACCAGTAATTTAATAGTTAAATAGGAATTCTGTCATCATATATGTTTATTATTTTGACTATTGTTGGCATTGAAGGCATTGCCAATCCCTCAACAGCATGTACTGATATGGCTGCATTCTATTCAACAACAAAATACATTCCAAGTGACTCGCTAAACCAATCAAATACTTGAAACTGTTTATAGAAACGTTATATACAACTTGGGGCTTGTTAATATTTTCTGTATTATTTTTAAAAGACAACGAAAGTGATAGAGGTAGGCCCAAATAACATCGCTTTTGTCAATAGAGTGATATTAATGTCGCCATGGATGTTTCTCCGTGATGTCGATATCAATTATAGCTAGGCCTACTAGTGATAAATCCAGAGATTCGAAATAGAGGGGACCCAGGGAGGGACTTTTACAAATGGAGGGTCTAGACGGCCTCAGTCCCAACCGAGTTTGGGGGCTGAGGTAAGAAACGTTTATGATTATGGCACATCTATATCTCCATGCTCTAGATGGCCGGAAATAGCACTCTCATACTTTAATTTGTATAATTTTTTCTGCATTTTTAAAAATAATTTTTAATAATTTACGGGGAGGGGCGGTTGTTGCACGCACCCACTCCATCTCCACTATGAATCCTTTACTGGCAACATCTGTCAAATTTTATTTCTTCGAAAATAGAGAGCAGTTGACCATCATATATATATATTAGTAATATTGTAATAATATTGAAAATTTATATAGCGCCGGGCGTTTAAGAGAGAACGTTCATGGCACCCCTCCTCAAGAAAGTCGAATATATGGAAAAAATGAAATAAAGGAAACCAATAGAGTTTAAAAACATGAGATAGTGTCACTGTCTCTGTGTGTATGTATGCTCGGGTACTCCACATAAGAGGGAGGTATGCTGGGCTCCAGTAGCACATATACTTCTTGTGACTATAGCTGAAAATTATTATTTGTTAAAAACAAAAACAACTAGCCTTGCCTATGTAACCCGAGTTGCCATAACTAACATCGATCCCCCATCGTCCAACTCCACGACAACAACAACAACAACAACAAAAAATATGAATTTGCCCATCCACACAAAGTTATTTTGATAGCCATTCCCTATATTGGTCAAACAGCATATGGGCGATCCTAAGCCGTAAAATCTCTCCCCATGAAACCCCACTATGAAATTTATTCCGAGAACCTGACCGATGTTCTAGGCAACCCCTTGTTTCGGACCCCGGTCAGAGTTGTTGGACCTCCTGTCGATATTTTTCTTAATTTAAATTGACTGTACTAGCCAAAAAGTGTCTATGTATATATAAAAATATAGCAAATGTACTATTTAACTGTCTGTTAATTGATAGAAAAACATTTTGTCATTCAGATTTTTAATTTCTTACTTAAATACTTACTTAATTATAAATATTTTTAATTTCAAATGTGGAAGTAAATTTTTCATCTTTTAGCTCATGGCAGATAGTATATCTTTAAATATTGTATATCATGAAAATTGTCTGTGTGAAGATATAGATATAGTATTATGTTTATATCAAATGTATATATAAAAATATATACTCATTTCTATTGAATGGTATACTTTCATACATTTTATTTACCATTGACTATCGAATGTTAACATAATTTGTTCATGCTATTGCAATAGGTCAATATCATTAATTTCCTGGTATAATGAAACCATAATAATTAATATGTATATGATAATGCTAATATATGATGAAATACTATTTTGTTGTTTCAGAAGCATTGTCCATACAGTGCTATAAGGCCTAACTGAATACCATAACGTTCAGGCTGGGGTGCTCACTAACTT
>NW_022704401.1:818338-821228 GCF_011630105.1 Anneissia japonica | reverse complement strand
AGGGCTAATTATATATACGTATGTAATATCGTTCAAGGATTACTTTTTGTTATACAAGAAACATAATTTAACAATTTCCAATGTAGTGGTTTAAAACCTAATGAATATCGGTGCGCGATTATTTGCAGAAAACCACATATATCCGGTTATTAATACTGTAGTACATTGTGATCCGGCGATTTAATACACATCGTGTTCTGGTGACGATGGATGACATTGATCTCGCACTTCTTGATGGATCGGTAGATTTGACCTGGGACACTGAAATGAAAGAGAAACTTAGTCAGAAATACATTCAAGATATATTTTCATTCAAGATATATAACCTCATTTAATTAAAATACTTTTTGAAAATGTTATGACATTCATAACTTCATGAGGTATAGGAATGCAAAATCAGAAAATAAAATTGTTTGATTGATTCAATACATGGTAATAAAACGTTATTTTTAATAATGATTTGGGTGCGTACGCTCCACATCGCCCCACCCCCTCCAGCAGCATATTTTTAGTCAATAATTTACTGAATATAAATATTGCTATTTTTGTAATAAAACTTAAAAGCGAATATTAAATCTTTTCATTTTAACCAATACTCTATTGGAACCCCTGCAACGTCCGACAATACCAAAAAGCTGCGGTCCAACCGGATCTTCCCCTTCGCCCTATACAACGTTTGGTCCATTTGGTACGATTATAACATCTTATGTTCATATCTTAGCACTGTTATTGTTTATATATTATCATTATAGCATTCTGCAAGACGGGTTAGATATTCTCTACATTGTATATATACTTATTTATATATATATAATATTAGTCTAGACCAAAGGCTCCCAAAAAACAACTGGGGGTCCGCCAAGTCAAGTCAAAAGGGTCAGAGGGGTCCGAAAAATGCAGGGTCCGCAACATTTTTTTTTGGGGGGGGGGGGGGAGCAACATTTTTTTGGGGAGGCTGTCTATCTGGAGGGGGCCATTATTAGGGACCCATGCCATTATTGTTAAAACAAAAATAAAAATAAACAAATAAATAAATAAAAAGAAAATTTCAATAACATGAAATAACCTTTTTAAATATAGTAAATGAAATGCAGAAAAGGGTGTTTCTCTTTGCAAGTGAAAATGGCGAAAGATGGATACGTGCGCCTTACAAGATGCCATTATTACTATTATTATTATTAGGCCTATCATTATTATTATTATTATTATTATTATTATTATTATTATTATTATTATTATTATTATTATTATTATTATTATTATTATGCCTATTATTATTATTGAGGGCCCATGATCATAATTATTATTTTTGAAAAAATTATTTAAAAAAATGCTGCCTGCAATTTCTATGGGCCCCTAGTAAGCTTGGGCCCGGGGACTTTCCCCCTTTCCCCTCTTAGTGGCACTGCACGTGATAGTGGCAATCCTCAGGCAATGTACATTTGTTTGTAATGTTTTCTGTTTTACCGGTATTACTTTTACCAGAATGTTGAATAAATTTTTACAAAACTAAAAATAAATAGAGAATAAAAGTATATTACATTTAAATTTTGAATCTGAATGCCATTTCCGGCCATCTAGAAATGCCATAGACAGAACAAAATCGTGTCAACCCCCTGTCTGTAAAATTATTCTGACACACTTACATCTCGAATTCCAGGATTCGCCACTGTTGAATGTTTTACTTTTTTGGCGAATCATCTTCTATTTCCATAATCTTATTGGTGAAAGATCAACCATGAGCCATCTAAATTCTACAAAATGTAAAATAAATAGGGAATAAAAGACAATCACATTCAAATTTTGAGTCTGACAGCGCCATTTCCGATCATCTAATGTCATCGACATAAAATTTCGTACCTCAGCGTCAATATTCATATATTCATATATATATATATTCATATATATATATATATATTTTTTTCAATTGTTTTGCATTATATGGCCGTTTGCTGTTTTATGGGTGTTTCCCATTTGCCTTTCACTTATATATATATATATATATATATATATATGCCTATGTGACAGAAAATAATGATGCGGAAACGTTGAGTTAGACAGTTGAACACAATATAATTTATTCAGGAAACGAATATTTCGTACTGTCTTCAAGACTTCATCAGCGTAACTGATTACAAAAGTTGGCAAATACCAGATCCAGTGTAAAACAATAAACAGTCGGTAGTAAATAAAGGAGGGTGATTAAATGAGATAAACAATATCCGGTTTAATAACCACAAACAGTCCGTCCGTAGCAAGAGCAAGGGGTTCCCTGTCGCTGAACACTTTAACTCCCCTGGCCACTCCATTGACAACATCCGATGTATTCTGCTGGCTAACAATTTTCCATCTCTCGACCGTAGAAGACGCTCAGAGCTCAAACTCATTATCAAATTTAATACTCACATTTTAGGCCTTAATCGTGACATGGGTATTCTGAGCGATTACACATTCACACACACTTGACTTTTTTTCATATCACCGTATTCCCGTTTCATTACTTTATGTACACCTTGTTATATTCCATATCACTTGTATTTTGCTATATTTAATTTTGACTTCTGCATTAATATCTAGGCTTACCTTGTTTACTTCGTTTTTGTTTATTTTGTTTGTTTATTTTTTGTTAATGGTTTATTATTATTATTATTATTATTATTATTATACTATATTACATTATATCATATACTGTACATATATATGTATGTATTAGGCTTATATATTATCTTATAATTTTTGTTGCCATTGTATTTATCTGTATCATGGGCTATCACTTCCACTTCCCGATATCACAGTACTTTTTTTTACTCATTATCATTATTATTATTATCTCGCTTCCATTATATATCATTATCCCCATGTCTCCAATATTGTTTATCTCATTTAATCA
>NW_022704401.1:787299-818277 GCF_011630105.1 Anneissia japonica | reverse complement strand
ATGTATGAGAACTTTCTCAACGAAAAAATACTTATGTTCCTCCAATACGTCAACCGTGTCATTTGATTTTATCAATGTCTATTATTATTTATTTTACTGGGAACATACGTGCTCGCAATTTTTCATTTAATTTTATTCAGGAATTAAAATCACAAATTACGTGAATACAAAAAAGAAAGGAAGAATAGATAAGTGATTAAGAACAAAGAGTAAGACATTAATTCCTAGGGTAACCCAAAAAAGTTTTTTTTTTACAATATATAAACTTATTTCCATTGGGGCCATTACATATTACATATATATATATATATTATATATAATACATATTACATATTATATATATACATTTACATATATGTACACATAAATATTTATATATATATACATATACATATATATACAAGTATTTTGTATATATAAAAATATTTATATATATATATATACAATATTTTGAGACCATTAACGACATTCTGAAGACTTTATGCTACATTCTTTCATGAATTTGTATATTTATGCAATTGCTGTAGGCCTATTTAAATTAAAGCGCATTTTAAGACCTACAGATCGTTTTTAAGTCACTATATAAATATTATTACACTTTATTAATTAATGTCATGTCCATTGACTAAATCAAGAGTTATGAGCATAAAAGTTACCCCCTACCCCAAAAACTGTTGTTGATTACAAATTTCTCGGATCATAAACATTGACAATAGTACATAATGCATTTTAATTTTTTTTCTTGTTAACCTCAATTTTTGTATTCCATATGTCAATAACTACAAGAAAAACACAATTTGTATCAAATACATCTAAAATTAGACATATGACACTGAACTTTATTGATATTTTATGAAAAAATTTGCATTTTAGAAAAAGTCGATGACCTTTAGACCTCTAGTGACATTAATAATTGTAGGATTAATTTTATTTAAACTGCATTTGATTAAAAAACATATATGCTACACATTGCTACCAAAATAATCTTGATGGGATTTTCAATTCACAGGTTATGGGCATAAATGTTATCCCTACCCCCAAACAAGGTATTGAGCATAAAACACTAAAAAACCATTACAAATGACGCGACTACAAACAATGCATCTCTATATTTTTCTTGTTAACATCAATTTTTTTGTTCTATATGCAAGTAGGAACAAAATGATACCAAAGAAATTTAACTGTGGGTGGGAGGGGGTGCACGGTGACCCCCCACCTCCAGCCCATGGCCTATAACGCTTTATGCTGAATTCTACTTTCATAAATTTGTATATTTTATGCGATTGTTATAGGCCTATATTAAAGATCATTTTGTGACACATGGATTGTTTTAAAGTCACTATATAAGTAATATTATACTTTGTTAAATTAATTAAAATGATTTTACTGCATTTTAAAGAGTACTTAGATTTACATGTTGAGTGTGGGTTGCAAAGCATGCCTACCACCAAAACTGTATGGTATGTCATTACACAACAAATCTTAAAGTTTTACTGTACACTGTTGTTTATATTTTCACTCAGATATTCCGGTTTAATGCCATTGTTTTATGGCCAAATTTTGAGATTTGCTATGGTGTAAAACAGTCCACAAAGAATGAAAATAACTCTGAACAAACCGACTTTAGAGCACAGTCTCTGATCTGAACAATGTAGGCCTGAACAACAACACAACAATGGATGCCACAATTAAATCTAACTACAAACAGCGTAGTAAAAGCTTACTTACCTATTATGTACATTCTCCAAACTTAGAAGAAACACCATTCCGAAAATTCAATATTTTAAAAGATGTTTTTGGCTACAATATACAGTATTTCACATGCAAGCTTGCTTTCACCGTAATTTGGATATTATCAGACAGGTGTGCAACCAAACCGGTATCTGAAAGAAAATTTCTGCCAAGGATTGTATTGTCCTACAAGGCCACTAACCTAAAAAATTAATAGTTCAGCGTCCACTCCTAACAGAGGAGGATCTGGGTTCAAATTTAGGGGGTTAAAATGTTTCCAAAAAAAACGCCAAAAAGAAAGGGGCGTCCGGGGTCCGGGGTCCGGGGTCCTCCCCCGGGAAAATTTTGGTTCCTAGATGGCGGGAAATGAGCTTTCCCGATTTCTGAAATTTCTTTTAATGACTTTTAAGTTCTTCAAAATTCAAGGTTTTCCCACTCTTGAAAACCATTCCATGAATCGAGGAACCGCAAAGAGTAAGGGAGGTCCGGGTTCTCCCCAGGAAAATTTCGATTCTTAGATGGCGGGAAATGAGCTTTCCCGACTTTTGAGGTGTCTATTAATGACTTTTAAGTACTTCAAAATTCATGATTTTCCCCCTCTTGAAAACGTTTCTATTAATCGATGAACCCAAAGAGAAAGGGGGTCCGGGTCCTCCAGGGAAAATTGTTATTTCTAGATGGCGGAAAATGAGCTTTCCCGACTTCTGAAGTGTCTTTTAATGACTTTTAAGTTCTTCAAATTCAAGGTTTTCCCCCTCTTCAAAACGATTCCATGAATTTGAGAAACCTCGAAGAGAAAGGGGGATCCGGGTTCTCCCCGGGAAAATTTCGATTTCTAGATGG
Organism: Anneissia japonica; assembly: GCF_011630105.1. Classification (NCBI taxonomy): domain Eukaryota; kingdom Metazoa; phylum Echinodermata; class Crinoidea; order Comatulida; family Comatulidae; genus Anneissia; species Anneissia japonica. The sequence continues at coordinate 815,703 of NW_022704401.1, read as the reverse complement.
CGGGAAATGAGCTTTCCCGACTTCTGAGGTGTCCATTTATTAATGACTTTTAAGTTCTTCAAAATTCAAGGTTTTCCCCCTCTTGAAAACGGTCTGGTAAATTTTTCTCATTCTCATAGGCCTATTATATGTGCACCGGTATAACTACGTAGGCCTATTCTTTTCTCCATGAAACGATGAACCCCGAAAAGAAATTGAGTCGGGGGTCCTTCCCTGGGAACATTTTGATTCCTAGATGGCAGGAAATTACCTTTCCCGCCTTCTAATTTTCCCATTGTAACAAGAAAAAAAAATCCAGCTCACGGGTCCTGAAAATGTAGGTCTAGAACTTTTTTTTGCCCGGAGGGGGGTTCCTGACCCAGGGATCCCCCTCAGATCCGCCAATGCCTAATTAGCGAATTTATTTAGCCACTGTGGACGAAAACATCACCACCAGTCCCTCTCCCAGCCCCACTCGGACAGTAAATGCGCCATAGATTTCCCGATGAAGATCCAAATTTCTAGAGGGGATCCATACTAATACCTCAGCCTCGGCAACCTCTAAATGCCAGAAAATTTCACCCTGAGACTATAAAAGTAGCTACGAAATATCCCGAAGGGAAGTCCAGGACCCTGTTTCCCCAGACCACCCACCTCTGCTGATGGCGCAGGGGTCTCAAGCCTCCTGGAACTCGTGGGAGTCTCTCGGAAATCGGGACAGCCTCCCGCAAGCAAGCAAAAATCTTTTGGAAAATGATCTCCGCAAATTCATAATATTTACATGTTTTCACTACTTTATTGTCAGTTCTCATGGAAGTCAGTGCCGATAGGTATCACTATGTGCAGCAGCAAAATTAAATTAAATGTGTTTAACAAAGCTCATTAAGCAACAGTGGCGGATTTAAGGAGGAAAGCTGGCCTGGCCCCCTAAATTGTTCAAAATATAAAAAAAGAAAAAATGAAGAAAATTATATTAAAATCTAAATATGAGGATGCCATTTTCGGCCATCTAGAGATACCATAATTATATTTTTTTTACTTTAGCCAACACCATCCATCTGTGCCACCTCCCTGTTCCCCCTATTTCGAACTCTATGATCCACCATTGCAGATCTCCCGGAATCGACCTCCAACTTGGGACCCCTTGTTGCGCCGACACTGTTGTGTTCCGACTTCGAAATATAAAGTCTTTTTTGGAGAAAGTGTGCCCTTAAATTTATTCTTACCGATTTGAGTATTAACAGGGGAAAACAATAGAATGTGAACTCATAAATACTGGGATGGTGTCCGGTAGGCGGTGGTTTTACATGCGTTATATTATATGTATTTTATATATTGTTTACATTTTACTACTACATTTTCAGAGCCGACCTTTACAAAGTTTATCAATGTAATATTATATTTACAAATGACTATAAAATAATACTGAACAACAGCTCTACCACCTCCCCACCCCCCATCCGAGCGAAGAGATATGGATTATTCCGCTAATTCCTGGCTAATCCCTAACTCTTGAATATTGTTATGGCTAAGGTCCCCACAAAACGACAGCATATTTATACGCGCGTGAGTTGGACAAACGCGTATTGTATTCTTGGCCTTGTTTCCGTACCAGTTGTGAAGTTTGACACTCCAGAAAGATCCTACAGAAGAAGTGTGACTAAAAATGTCCATAACAATTACTTCGCTGAGGTAAAAAAATGTTGTACCTGGATGTCAGGAAATAGAACCTTTTTAAAATTGTTTATATTTGACAAATTGGTTCAACAAATACGAATTAAGTATTACTATTGTATTATACAGTTGAGCTTGAAACATCATTCGATTGATGGGTAGGAGTGGTGACATCATCAAATGACCAGAACCACTGGTAATCATCAATATTATTATTACCCTAAAATAATATTAAAGAAAACTATAAGCCTAAGTCGAGTCGAGTCAAATATTATTTATTGTATTAATATAATTTCTATTTATTTTATTAACATATTTTATCATTTATATTTATTTGTGTATTTTTATCAGTAAAATACAAATCGATACAAAATAAAATGCATAATTTAACCAATTCACAATTTTGCCAATTTATACAATTCAATAAAAAAAAACTGGTAGGCCTATTGGTCACTTGGATATAGGCTTTAGATAATCGTCACCATTATGCGCGTTGGAGTTAGTATTTATTGTAATTCCTGGCAAAGACGTGTCCTGCTAGTGTGTATTTTTACGAATGTAACATCACCTAAAACTGTAGCATTCGTGCCAATCAGCATCCTTTAATTTTTGTTTCAATTTCTGGAGGGTGGTAGGCACCCCAACTATGACAATTTAGGTGCTTCATAGGCTTATTGAATCGATTTTAGAGCCATACTAATATTTAAAAAATACTTAATTTTCTGTCTCGTGTTTTTCTTCCCGACGGGGGCCTTTGCCCGGGCCCAATGGCGCCATTCCTGATTCATGCGCGCCTGAGACCCACCATGGTTGGGGCTGAGGTGAGCAAATTTTGAAAAAAAAAAAATCAAAAAAAAAACAAAAAAAACCTAGATGCCTGGAAATAGCATCGGGCAACCTATATATGCAGCTAATACCCCTCCATCTCCATTTTATTCATCTTCAAAAAACATGACAAAGACGTTCAAAGCAAAAGGAAAAAGAACAGTAAAACATTAGTCATTCCTTATTTATAACATTCTCATTTCATTTTTTAAAATAATTTTTTCTCTTGTAAATATCATTCTAACTCTGTGGAAGTACCCTATTTTAATTTAACGTTAAACGTAATAGTAGTAGGTATAACCACCTTTACTTTAAACAGAAAAAACTTAGAAATGATTTAAAGTTAGTAGGCGACTAGATAGGCCTACCATACCCATGCTTTGCGTGGTTGAGGATGAGATGGGAAAATTTTGAAAAAAAATGCTCCTCTAGAGGCCCAGCAATAGCACGTTTATATTTTTTAATAATTTAATATACAGTACTTTTGTTTGTTTTTTTTGTTTTTGTTTTGTTGTTGAAAAAATTCCGTAAATTAAAAGAACATTTTTTTTATTTGGATGATTATCTTTGTCGGTGCATTTTATTGTCTGAATTTCATATTTGTTGTCACGTTCGGGGTCGTTAAACTGCAAGATGACCGTAGAATATCAACGATGAGTAATTAACAGGATATCGTGTTGTCCTTAAGTGCGCGCAAGGAATTTGCAACAAAATAGAGAGTCTCAAAATCGTAAAATATACATACAAATACATTCTAACAGAACGAGATTTAATTAGCTGAGAAAAATCTATACTGCTGGTGAGACAGTTTGTAACGTAAAACCAGTTTGAAATATTGCGCTTTGGTGAAACCGAGCGCATAATAATGTACATCGTACCGTATGACCTACTTAAAACCTTATTTTGATCGATTAAGATAACTTAGACCTATCCTACACTCTGACCGTCTGCATGCTATGTATAATGAGACCTGAGAGAAACTTTAAATATTAATAAATGTTTCTTACGTAGTAATTAATTGTCTTCATATGATCTCTCCAAAAGTGCATCATTTCGGAATAATTGATTTATTATTTAATTGTTTCTATTGACCTCATTAATTGTGCCTTGTATCTTCGTATGTCAATATTATTATGTACAATGTAATTAAGTAGAGCTGAGATTAATGGTACAGTATATGCTAATTTTACAACCAAAACGTCGGCCTATGATATTTTGGTTGATAACTATCAGCAAATATCAGCCTCCGGACTAAAAATAACTTCACTCTAAAAATAATTTCACAAATCAAATCAAATGAGGTCATAATCATGGGAAAATGATAAAATCGTTTTTACAACTATGAATTTATCGTTTTCCCATGATTATGACGTCATTTGATTTGATTTGTCAAATAATTGTTTTTGTATACACGATAAATCGTTATCGAATCTTACTAGTGTGAAAACTTCTCTTATTTCTTTTATTTTCTATATATATGAACAATTGCTTTTTTCTTTCTATCGTTGATCGTTATCATCATAGTGTAAACAGGCTTTAATGCTCTGTTCACACAGTTAAAGCCTGGTTTCCATGCAATCGCTACACTCACTGACAACTGACGGTGGAGCTGGAATCGGGGAGCCATCCCAATTGCGTCGGGGATCAGTTACAAAATGTGTAGCGACCACTGACCTCTACTATAATAGCTGGATTGTCCATCGGCCAATCCTGATACAGAAAAAAAAGGTGAGGCTCCGACGCCATGTTGGAGGGCCTAAGTGCCTAACACTTTCAATAATAAATTTAAATTTAACGTAGGATTTTTTATGCAGTTTTCAAAAGCACGAGCGAAGTCGCGTTGTTATAGTGACGTCGATCCTAACAACGCAAATAACTTGACTGCATAAAAAGTCACATCAAGTAGATAGATGATAATAATCATTACGTTAAATTCAAATTTATTATTGCAAGAATCGTTATTTTTAACAATAATTTAAATAAATGCCAAAAGAAACTTGTCTAACACTTAGGTCCCCCAACATGGTGTCGGTCGCCTCACTAAAACCAGCCAATGAGCAATCCACCTATTATAGTAGAGATTAGTGGTAGCGACGCAGCAGTGGAAACACTGTAGTGACGTGTAGCGACTTTTAAACCAGGCTTAAGTTTTATGTGACGAACACAAAACGTTATTACATACCGTAACGTTCGCGAACGTTGTGAGAGTCAGGTTGTTTGTAAAAAAATGACGTTAGCACAACGTTGCAGTAGCGTTAACAACGTTATTTAGTTGGAAATTACGAAGGTCCCAAATTGGTGGAGTGAAATTTCTGGGTAATTTGTCGTTTAGTGTAATTTCTGGGTACTGTTTTTGGTTTATTGATTAACATATGATTTATGTTAATTCAACGTGTTTCATGCCGTTACCAAAAGCCATACACATATTAAACAGAAACAGTGGTTTTTGTAAGTGGGAAACAATAAGCAAAATAAGTCATTTTCAGGTTTTATTAAACTTAGATGGTGATGCAAAGGCATAGAGTTGTTTAAATAGTTAAGTAACAAAATATTAAAAAAAAAACTGTTGTTTGATTTTTTAAAATATACACATAGGAGCCATTTTAATATTCACAATGAGAATTTTATATTTTCTGGGATAACTGTAAAAATTCTGGGAAGCAGCGATTTGATCCTTAAAAATCTGGGAAACCCACAAATTTCTGGGAACTTGGGAGGTCTGAAATTACGTTATAAATACGTATTTGGACTTCTACAACATAACGTTTTGAACACCAAACTGTAACGTTACTAAGTGTAGTTAGCTGGCTATGACTTAACCTGATGCGTTTAATGAAGTACAAGAGAATTTCACAGATACCTGTCTTAGAACACTTTAACATAAGTTGAAGGACAGAGCATTGTGAGTATATAGACCATCACAGAACTAGACCTAGATTTGAAATACGTGCCGAAGTGGTATTGCGGCAAGTTACTCAATGAGAATGAAACAAATCAGAAAATCAAATAGGCCTTATATAAAGTAGTCAATAGGCCTTATATAAAATAGTCAATAGGCCTTATATAAAATAGTCAATAGGCCTTATATAAAGTAGTCCTAAAGGAGGATATAATTCTATTGTAAATGACATGAAATTTGCCTTTTGGCCACGATATAATATTTGATCAGTGATAGATCAAAATAATATAATACTAGTGTGGAATTTATAGGGTTTTTTTTAGAGGAACTTTCTTATGGATTATCGTACATTAATTTTTAGATAGACACTCGCTAATAAGTTAGACATTTCAAAGCATACAATATTATTTTATGGAAACTTATCTTAAATATATTCACATCGAATACATTATAATTTGCATAGGCCTAATGGCACTCGAAACAGCATTTCTATTTTATATTTTATTTGTGGTTTATCACTGTTTATACAATGATTGAAAATGTCAAACGGTGCACCTAAATGAGAAAAGACATCATAAACTTTTAAACAAAGGGATACATATTTGTATATTTACAACTTAGATTGAAGCGCTCGCCATTCATTTCAGTTCATTGCGTTTCTATTGCTCTGTCATAATGGGAGCAAATGACAACTTTTCCCTTATAAAGACATGCATGAGTATGCGCCTGCGCTTCTCTACGTGATCTCGAACTTGGCACGTCGTCTTGCCAGATTGTATTCAACGGAAGGTACATGACCAAACGTATTGCGAAATCAAAAAGTATGAATTAAATTATTTGCATTTATAGCGATCAATATTATTCTTTTGATGAAATCGCCTGTAGATACATGGTCGAATCATTCGACGTCCGAAACAATGTAGATTGTCTCTCTAGGAAACGTTTAAAACAATAATAGGCCTAAGTGTATAAATGTTGTTTGATTCGATTCCTGAGTTCACCGCACTACATGTAAAGGAAAGAGAATAGCGAAAAATAGCATGGCCAGCGTGATGATATGACTGGACAATAGTTGCGCCGTTCCAGCATCTTTGTTACAAAGTTCTTTGTCACAGCATTCAAAGCAATCGAAATCCTTTTCCTTCTGTTCGCAATTGGTTTGTTCTTTTCTATTCTTTCGGTAACAGGAAGGTTCGAGAATGCAATTTTTTACTATCTTTTTAATTTTGTACGTGCCGCCTGTAAAGGAATAATTTAAAAAAGAGTGTAAGAAAGATGATTTTAAAATCAATGCAGTGTAGGCTTACTGTCCGTACATAATTTGTAGTTCTTTTTCAAACTGGATAGAGGAACAGTCATAACTTTACTTATATTAACCGCGTTCCTCTTTCCTAGTTCAAACTGCATTTAAGGGAAAAATTCTAGTTTGAATAATGAACTAGAAACTAGATTAAAAAAAGATAAGACAAGACATGACAGGAAAATGCAAGAGAAGATAAAGATGTATAAGAAAATATAGGTAAGATTAAAAAAGTATTTGCTCCAGTACGAAAAATGAATGCTCGTACTAGAATTTACAGGTAAATATTATAAAATATACTATACTGTATAGGCCTATAACAAAATATTACATTGAACATTATTATATAGCGCTCAATGCAATTAATATGAAATACAATACAAAAAATATTAATATAAACTGCCATCAGCAAACAATTAACAAAATCATGATATTTTAGAGGAACAGAAAAACAAACCCCAACGTTACTATCTATTAAAATTCGGTTTGAAAACGAATTGGAACCAATGTAAACCACTCTTACAACCTCAAACTCTAATGGTCGTCAGTAATTTAAAATTTACCATGGCTCAATATCGCTTTAAGGAATTCGATGATCTTGCATGCTTGTTGTAGAGCTAAAGTTACCGCCATCGGCACCTGACTCTCCTTACACTTATCGCCTCTGCCATGCTTGAGTTTCAGCTGGAGGGCTAAGATACAATAGTGAACCTTTTGCTGAAGAGACTTTAAGACAATGGTCACGTGTGTAATTCCCCATGTACATTAAAGCACGTCCACTCATTGGAAAATGCAGGGAATTACTTTAGCTCCAGGTATATTGCCCAATTCGCTATCAGAATGACCCCGCTGCACAGGTCCTAATGGACGGTATTTTCCGACGGAGGGCCGATGTCCTAGACATGGGGAATAATGATTGCCAGTAGCGAATATATCGCTGTCTTACACACGTAGGTGACAACCCTTTCACAAGACAAACATAGCTGGCTACTCAAGATGCTTTACACAAGTTTACACAAGCTGCAGTTGTTCATGAGAAAGACATCCTGCAACAGTGACAGGAATTGATCCCATGGCACTGGGATTGAAAGGGCAAGCATCTTAACCATAAAGCTATTAACTCCACTTCACGAGAGCGTAAGAAGGGTGGGGTGGGGAGGGGGGAGGAGCAGAGGATTCCTGTCATATATTTTTCTCAACACGAATTATAGAGCTGCCCGACGAGGTTGGCGGATCTCCCCACAACGGCTCGCCTCCCCCACTACTGGCACCACCTTCTCACAAATCTTAATTGTGTCCTTGGGCAAAATACTTTTTCTATAGATGCCGCTCTCCATCCAAGAGTTGGGTACCATGGTGAGAGGTGTATTATTTGGCATGAAACTGAAAGTGCTCTAAATGAATTTGACAGTGGCGTAAATAGGGGGTACGTGGGGGAGGGGGCGCACACTAATCCAAAAAATACTCGCCTCTCCCCACCAGTCTCCCCACCAAAAATGACACTGACGTAGATGAAAATCACCTAAAATTACCTTATTTTGCGATTTACAGCCCCTTACCTAATTATGGACCCCCACCCCCCGTATGACCTTCTCGCTCCCCCACCAGCTCCCCCATTTCAAGTCTCCTAGATACGCCACTGCATATAGGGAGTGGGGGAGGCTTTACATTAACTTCCTCCGATTGTGTTTTTGGACTCTTCTTTAATTTTGGTGCCCCTGACTTGAATTATAATTATTATTTATTGTTTATATCTTATCTTATTATCTTATTGTGTGAGTTACTATTATTAATTGTGTATTACGCAATACCTTATCCTAATTTTAAAACCAAAGGGTGTACTGCTTGGCCTTATAGCTCAGAACAGGATGATCGGACGGCTTTGGGTTGGAATCCCGGAAAAGGGGGAGGGGGGAACATACGTTTTTCTTAAAATTTTTATTTAGGCCTATTTTTCGTATGTGGATTTTAGTGGTCGAATAAATAAATTAAATTAAATTAATTTACTGTATTCTGTATCCAATGACCAGTAAAATGGCTTTGTATCTAAAAAGGAAGGTATGGTATACGTGCTACATAAATAAAATCAATATAAATTTTTATTCGCAAGTATTTGGGAACATACTAAGCATTCGGTATGATACCAAGTCAGGTGTAGCAAACATAATTCCTGACGCAAACAACATCGGAATAACATCAATATTAATATTATCATGTATATTTTGTAAGTAGTATAGTAAGGCCTAATCCCTACTTTTGTCAGTGAGTAAAAGGGCATTCACACCGAATCCGAAATTTCGGATAGGAAAGCTACTGAACCGATTAGAAAATCTAATCAGTGTGTAAGGATAAGGGCGCTGGCGTTCAGCTTATCGGAAACGCGGTCCGAATTTCGGTTCGGATCTGTTGTGAATACAGTTTAAGAAACAATAAAAATTTTAAAAAACAAAATGTATTTACCATGGTAACGGGTCTCTGTAAAACATCTATTAGTTCCTTTGTCACAAAATTGTGGTTTGCCTTCCAGTTGACATTCTTCTGACGAATTTGCTTTACACGTAAAGCACTCAAAAGCGTCGTCTAAAACAAATAAAACGCAGTGATCTACATTTTAGTTAGGTTAATGAGATTGAAAAATATGTTTACAAAGATAGATGCCTTAACAAAGTTGAGGAGGGTACTAACTGGCTTTCTGAAAAGCTCTCTTACGAAATGACGTCATATTGTACAGTACCCCGATACTCTTTGACTGTTGATATAATGGCTGTTGAAAAGGAACATCTAGAACTCTATCCTGCCATGGCCGACGCGTGCCTTACACACCCGAGGTGTTTATGATCAGGCCTACATAGAAAATTATTAAAATTAGTCTTTAGTCACTACATAATTCCGACCGGGGCCCTTGGCGCCCCTTGGCCCATGCTAAGTCACTTGCGTGTTCACATCGCTCGCCTTCGAGCCCCTAGCTGTACTCGTGCCATTGTTAATATGAAATCATATAATAACAAGTCAGGGTCAACCAAGTTGAATTATGTCCCGCTGAACGTAAAGCAATACAGCACACGAGTATCATCAATCAATAATGTGATCTATCCATTCGAATAGCAACTAAAATGCTTTGTATTTTAGACCTATTCGTCCACTGTAATGTAGGCCTACAGTATAAAACGTTTGGTATAATGATGTAACTATATAATTTAAGTCATTAGCGTATTTAATCTTTATTTGAATATTTTGTTTGTAACATTGACAGTTTAGTTTTTTCCACAATTGAATCGTTAAAAATACCCTTCAACTGACTAGACACATTGTTACGTCATTAGTAGGTAGACTTACGTAGTTATTTTGTGTAATGGATGGCCTTTAAAAGGAACGAGAAGCGATTGCCTGCCTTTACACTAATAACAACATACTATCGTTCATCGTTCATTACGACAGTTCATATAATCTTTTCTGTTATCTTTAAGCAATTATGGAGACAATCTATACATCAAGGACCAGAAAAGTTGACATAAAGTTAGACAAAGATAAACATAGGCTGAGGACAGGTGGACGGCATGTCTCACTCTCCAGTTGAAATCCAGTACCGTACCGTTACAATTTAATGTAGGCCTATAGAGATTAATTCAATATACATAATATTATAATTTTGTTTTAATAAGTGTTATGCTATGCAATGTACACAAATATACAGGTTACAACATATGTTCTTCAAAATTTATAAACTTTTTGAATGCAATGAGCTTTCCGGAGTGTTAATCAAACTTAACATCTGACCAATCAGAACAAAGCCAAAAACGCGCTTGTCCAATGAAACACGTGTTTACCAATAAACGCAAACGTTGTGTCGCCTGCAATTCAAAAGAGGCAATATATAGATATATATATAGATATATATATATATATATATATATATATACATATACATACATATATACTGTATATATATAGGCCTATTAAGAGGCCTATAAACGCAATATATTTATATATTATATGAATGTATGAATGTGCTAGTGTATATAGCCTATATATATATATATATATATATATATATATATATATATAGCCTATATATATATATATATATATATATATATATATATTCTCTATATATAATCTGTCTCTTATACACATCTAGATGTGTATAAGAGACAGGGTCAATCGTGACGTCATTACTGTAACTCGAAATGTTATTTTCCCATTCCCAGCCGTGCACTAATTTGTCATTAGTACACGGCTTGATTGATCATTTTTCGGTTCGTGTGCAAAAGGTGAAAACGTTTGTTGACAAGTGGTAAGTAAAAAAATGATTTTCGTAAAACCAGAAAACGGTTAAAACAAGGTTGATTCAATATTTTGTATGAAAATTCCTTGAATCAATGAAATAAACTAAAGAAACTGAAAATTTAATAGGAATATTCTAGACCTATTTTATAGACTGAGAAACAGTTTAGGCGTAGGCAGGAAGCCGCCGAGGCCTACGTATAGATCGTAGACTAGCCTAGATGAAATCATCACACGATTTTACCTGTCTGCACCGCCCAAAAAGTGAGTACTATGTTCCTCAAATGCTTTAAGAAATGTTTATTTTTTTATGAATGTCTATCAAAATATTAAACTCATAACAAGTTCTTCAAACACAATAAAGTATTTACTCATCGTATCCGTACTGTGTAAAGACGACGATTGATTGATAAAGCAATCAGTAAAGTGCTTATCTGTACATTAGGGGAAGTTATTATATTTAGGTTAGATTAATGCATTCAAAACATTTAAAGCATTAACCTAACCTTCGCATAATAATTTTCACTAGTGTATGATACGCAACTCTACTATTTATTATGAGTTGATAGCGATATTACACTAAGGTTGTTTCAGCATGGAGGTATACCGGTATGTTTTCAGTTAATTAACTCTGATTATTATGAGTTCAGAGAATCGTATGATTTTTACCATCTGTTAGATAATGAAAGAAAACAAAATACCTGACATTTGATTTTCGTTTAATGTTCGTTCACATGGGAAAAATATTGTTACATTCAATATTGTTTGTATTAAAATAAACTTAATAACTGAAGAACCAATATGCTAACATAGAATAACATACCAAATAAAATTAATATAGGCCTACATACCGGTACATAATGACGATGACCTACGGTCAAAATTACAATCTCGTAAATCAATACAATGGGCCTATCTTTATTTATACACACGGTATCCCACACCGCAATACGGCTTAGAGTTTATATAGTATATAGCGACATTATTATTATTTTTTTCAAAAGAGCTTTTTGGAGTTCTGTTTCGCCGTTTTAAGCGCTTAATATAGAAGCGTGACTTTTTTTCTCGTCAAGGGCCTAGACCAACACGTAGGACGTTGAATAAACGCATGTTTATTAAAGAGAGTGAAAATTACGTGTTTCTCTATATATAATGTATATAGGCCTATAGGCTTATATAATCAACCATTGCTCCAATGATTTACAGTATAGTAAATAAATGATATATAGAACTTATAGGCATATAAAAAATATATTTCATAGGCCTATATATATATATATATATATATATATATCTGTGATCACAAGTGACAGAAAACATAAGTTCAATAACACTAAAAATAATATGTAATGATCTAGCTACAATTCTAGAACAATTGTAAAATGTAACAAGAAACAGAGTAATGAACATTAACAGAATTTATCAAATTGTAAAATCTAAATAAAATGAGTTACTAGGATCGGATCTTAGCTAACTGAATTTGGCGTTTCAGAATTGAGAACAAATTGATTAAGTAATGCGATGTTGTAATTTAAGGAGCGACTCACATCAATCTAAATGTTTATAAATAGTCGGCGAAACGTAAATTATGTTGCAATATTAGCGCTTACTTAGTAAGATGAAGGAGTGTAATAAATTACTGTGGGACTATACCAGGGGCCTGGCACCCCCCCCCCCCCACCACTGGCGCCACCCCTGGATTATACAAAGCTCGGTGAGCCGAAAAATAGCAGTAAAAGCAAGCAGATTAGCAGGGCCGTAGTCAAGGGTGCCACTGAGGGTGGGGTAAGTGCAGAAATGACCAACTGGGGATCCCTAAATTGTTGGGGGTCAACGAATAGAGCCGGTTGGATCGCAGTTAATATTGAGGCTGTAGTAGGTTTATTGCACTAGACTGAACAAAATCATTGATGTCGTTTCGTAATACCATTGAAGAATACCAAGAATGTATACGTAGACAACAGTGTATACCGGTACCTGGTTATACCATAATACTTCCATGGTTATACCGTGGTTTTAATGTATTATCGCGATCCTGTTAAAATATTGAAGTTTGATATTTCCAATATTTAATGATAAATTTAACGATAAAATAATAAATTTAAATATGATATAGGCCTATCAACTAAGTAGCCGTTTTAACGTAAAATTCTATACAACATGTTATATATAAGAGATATACACAACAAGGTGAACTATTTTCTCTTAGCGTATAGACACATTATTAAACTGACATGCATCCGCAGTGATCAATAGTGTTGATAAATGTTTCGTGTTAAAGCGACCGTAGCGCGAGTTGACCTGCCGTCACATTTGTTGTTTGCTCAATCGTTGGTTATCAGCGACGCAGTGCGTAACCTTATACGCGTTCGGGATGTACACTCACTATTGTAAGCCATCGCGTTAAGCTTAACAGCTCGGTTACTAGGTTTATAGGTAACTGGGTTTTACTTGTCAATTAATAAGATAAAAATAGATACAAAAACAAACGCAATACGATTATCGTTCTTCTGTACTGGACACAGATATGAAATTTGATATGGGAGATAGATTTCCATCAGATGACCGTGGGCAAAACGTGGCACACATTGTTAGGGTATAATATAAAGCAAACTAAAATAATTCTTAACGGAATAATTATCTAAAAATATTCTAATTTCCATCGTTAAAAAAGTCGTAGGGACTTATTTTTCTTATTATTGTCTCAGTGTCTGTCGTTCATTTTTATTAGCATAAAACTCCGTCCATACTATAGGCCTAAATTTTTTGTGACAAATGTGTGTGATGTGTCCATATTGGCATGGTGATGTCATATTACACCCATACATTATTTGTCATATAACATTTTATAGTGCAAACATGGCTTTATTAACAATATAAACCTAATAATTATGAAAACGTATATAGTACCGTAACGTATATAGTGGAATTTGATGTATCGATTAACATGATTGTTAATGAAACATTATGCCAAGATTTATAGTCGCGCGTATAATGTTTTTCTTTTTAAATTGGAATGAATCAATGTCTCCTTCATTTTTGCTATTATTGACCGAATATCATGCTTTGGATACATGTAGCTCAGTTGACTAGATTCTAGGGCTGTCCCCAGCAGTTGGTTATAATGCAAACGAACTGTTCCAATCGGGGTTGCATTCACCCAATACCGCCTATGCATTTGTGTCACGAACCTTAGAGTGAGGCCTGGAAATGTGTTTATTCAACCTGCTCTCTGTAGGCTGCACGTAAGTGGATAGAATCCGACGTTAACAATTAAGTAAGAACAGATTCACCATTGGCTTCATTTGATAATAGGAAGTTTTCGCAAGCTTAGAAAAACGATAACGAATACGGTTACGTCATCAAACCCTTCCCTTACAGATATCTGTCACAAATTGCGAGATTTATGCCTTTGCTATGCCATGCCTTGTACATTAATCCAATGATTCAGCTTGTACATAGTGTCAAGGAGGAATTATTTTAGATTCCTCCATGATATTGTCAAGAATGTTTTAGGCACGAATGACGATAATGATAATGACGTATTCGTTATCGTTTTTGTAAGGCTGCGAATCTCCCTAATGATGTAAATTACCACACCATATAAGAACTGGCCTAACTATATAATCAATATAACATATTGGTACAAGAATAAATTTAGCGCTACAGCACCAATTAATGACGTCCTAATTGTTTGATTTAATTCAAATAATGGGGTGGTGTAGGTAGAGTCTTTTGTAAATATATATTACTTTATTTCGGCCTGTATTATACTCGCATTGAAAGCAGCAACACCAGTGGTACGTCCATACAATAAAAAAATACAATTACATAGGAAATAAGTTTAAAGCAATCATAAATCATAAGAAAAATAAACATATTTGATATATAATTAATCATTTGGGTTACCCTCTAAGTAAGAAATACAAAATTCTTAATGTTTGAGCGATTTGTGATTAGCGATGCATATAATAACTCTTCTTTAACTAAACAAGGTAGGCCTACATCCGGCTAAACCTTGAAATTCACGGACCAACGGATTTAGAATACCCATAAATCCGTTGTAAAACATAAGGGGAACTCTCACTAATTCAAGGAAAAGATCATGTTATTAACTTCCAACGAGATGTGGGTAGAAACAATTCAGTTTTTACTGCTCAATAAATCATATTTAGAGAATTTTTAATAAAATTCTCTAGTGGTAACAGATTACAGGCAAAAATGTATCATGTCATACCTAGCGACTCACTGGACTAACTTCATTTATGGTTCTAATGATTTTAAGCACCATATATATTTAGATGATCTGTCTGATATAGATTCAAATCTTTCAATCATCTTTGTATATATTGTAAAAAATACATTCAACAAGCATGGAATTTGAGATTAAATATCTATAAAAATATTATTACCTAAGTACCACCTATATTTTAAGATGTTTATTTTCTTGATTATTATTATTATGATTATGGATATTTATTATTTATTATTATTGTTATTAATATTCTAATGTATTTGTATAATGAAACGTTGTAATTTTGCTTTATTTTCCAAACCCTTTTGTACTGTAATGATTTTAGTAGTTAAGTTATCTTTCTTCTCAATTTATTGTTGATTTTTCTCTATTGGATGCACCGTCATTTCGGATGTGTGACACTGTAATAAAAGTGATTCCAAATAAACTAACTAACTAAACTACTGCGTAAGGAGTGCGTGTGATAAATCTAAAAAGAGCGAATGTAAAGGAAAAAAAGAAAAACATGAGTATATAAATTTATATCTATCGCTTTATGTCCTACTGCTACCGAAGCAATAAAAGCACGTCGGTAAAAACCACTGAAGTACTATTAAAGCATTACCCGTGAAAAGCGAATTTTATGTTAGCACAGCAAACGTGAAGTGAACCTGAGAATAAATTAATATCACAATCGCAATGATGCAATTGATTCTACTGTTAACTAATAGTAATGGTATACATACAAACATCAAAAGTGAATTCATTTTAATTTGAAATGTGTAAAAGAGCACGAAAATCAAATGCAATTCAATTAAAACTAATCCCATTTCTATTTACTTAATCGACGTTCATTCTTTCGAAATAGCTTATAACGGTTCATCGTTCCATCGGCGATGGAAATCTACTTTAAAATCAATTTTAATATTGAAATTCGCACTATATTAGAGTGATTAATTGATTATCTAGTAAGTTTCTAAATCATTATTTCCAATTGATTTTCGAAATATCATTTCACGCAAGTTGGTTTTATGAATGTAATCGTAAGAAAGAAACGCCTTATTGATTTATGTTTCGTTTTTTTTTCATAGCCAGTCGCATTCGGATGTTGCCTAATACAAATATTAATATATATATATATTATATATATATATATATATATATACTTATTGCGGGTTCGATTCCCTCCAGATACCTCTTTTTGCATAAAAATATAAATAAGGAATTTTCGTTTATGAATTATGTTTGATACGATTTAATACAGCATATTCCTTTATATTTGAATACATTATTATTATCTATATTTTATTTGTTCAAACTCATTAAAACCACCCCATTATTCTACTGTCATCATTGTAGAATGCAATGAAGGGTTATACAATCCTAATCTGACTTATGCCGTCCTGAATATTATATATACAAGCAGATTACAACAGTTTAATTACTGGAACAGCCTCAAACTCCGGGAACCAGCGTATATTTTTACCACCATTTTCTAAATACGCCATTTTGGAATTCATCCGAATTATGACACACGCTTTACAGGGTTTTTTGGATTCAAAATATTAAGTATACAGGTATGTATAGGATGTTTTCCTCTAAAATTTTAGACTTACACAACTCTAAAGCTTACAAAAACATTAAGGATCAGTCTAGGCCTGGGCCCTCGGAGTACCCTAGTTTAAAAACGAATTTATAGCTGTTACAATAAAACTATGTAGGCCTACACTGTGAATAACATAATAGTGAGAGTAGAAGGAGCTTTTATTCTAAGCACGGATGAAAATTTACGATAATACACAGTAAGTTATAAAAGATCACCGTGTTGCTGTATTTACCAATGGGCATACTCTTATTTAATTATTTATCATATTTACATACACGATTCATCTAATTGTAGATTTGTGACCGTGGCTATGATACAGTCCTGAGTAGTTCACGTCTTCATAATTAATATTTTTACTATCACAATCGTCCTTGAGGCGAAGTGAATCTGGTTAAAGATGAAGTGAAGTACAAGCCCTACTTCGGGTTAACTTTCATTTTTAATCGATACGTGGGTCGCCTTAAAAATTGTCAGCTACCGCTCCGAGTTACGACATTAATGTGCACCAAATTAGAGAAAAATTAGCAAATTACCTGACACGATAAAACATGCGTTGCAATGAATAACTGATTCAACGCCTCTTTCCATAATTATTAAAGAATCTAAAGATTATATAAGTTTGCCTTCGTGAAGTAGACCACATGCTTTGATAGGAATTTACCAATCAGCACCGTCAGCTGCCGAGTCCATAAAATTGCGCCTAGTTTAATTACACGCGCAGCTCGTCAATAGTTGAGCATTATTTATGCTATCATTTACAAATTAGTATGGCGTTTTTGTAGTCATTGGTGTTCAACCACACAAATTTACTGAATGTAAAAGCGAAAGTTAGGAACCTGACGGTTTGATGCTATGGACAGGTTTGTGAGAATAGGAATAGAAAATAAGCTGACTGCGCATAAGCAGAAGAGAGGATGAAAATAAAATAAAAGTGTAGTGTGGTTTACTATAAAGCTGAAAACAAATGGAAAAAGAAAGAATGAACTAGATTTGAAAAGTAGTACAAAGAGAAGAGACTTCCTAAGGCGATAAAAACCAGTCGCGTATCTAGGGGCAGCGCAAATGGTCGCTCCCCCAGTTTCCTCCGAATTAACTAAAGTTTTAGGGGCGGATTCAGCCTGTTAAGAAAAATGGAGGAGCGAGGATCTTGGGGCAGAGCCCTGCTGGAGGTTCTAGCACCTTAGTTAATTGGTGGTTGTATTTTTATTGATTTTTACTTGTTAGCATAGCAATTTTCTGATAAGCCTTACAATATTTGTTTACAACAAAAATAGGGAAGTCCTTCACGCCCCACCCACCACCAAAACATAAATCCACCATTAATTTTCGTATAGAAATTTTTGAAAATGAGAAAGATGAACTTTAAAAGAATTTAAATGGAGACGAATGGAGATGAATAATAAAAGAGGAATTATGCAATAGGCAATAATGTAGCGTAGATTTATAGGCCTATATAGCTTCACAGTGGCAGATTCAAGGGGGCCCAGAGGGCCCAGCCGCCCATCCCCTCCCCCTAATTTTTTTAAAATAAAAAGAAATTGAGAAAAAAAGAAAATTCTAGTCAAATTTTGAGTCTCAGAGTGCCGTTTCCGGCTTCTAGTTACAATAATCATAATTTTCTTCCCAAGGGCGGATCCAGAATTTGTCAAAAAGGGGGGGGGGGGCCACAACATATTCAAAATAGATAAGTGAGAACGCTATTTTCAATATAGGCCTTTGCCTTGAAATTTAAAAATTTAGTGGCAAAACGGGGGGCACGTAACCACCGTACCCCTTACTGGATCCGCCCCTGCTTCCCTTAGACCCAACCATGGTGGGGCTGAGGTAGTATAGACCCTTCTTCTGTGAAAGTCCCTCTCTGCCCCCACCCCCTTTTCAAATTCATGGATCCGCCACTGCTTTATACGGAATTTCCAAGGCGCACGAATACGGTACATTACCGACATTAACATGACGGAATGGTTCTGGTGAATGCGAGATGCGAAGAGCCACATTTTAAGCTATGCTATTACAAAAATCAATCACCATCATCATCATCATCCTCTTAAATTCTGCAATTGATTTAAGATTTGTAAGTTATTTTGATTCATTCTTACACTGAATATTATGCTATTGTTTAAGTAAATATTAAGCGAATTCACATCTTCGTTTATTTATTATTATATTTCGTTAATTTATATCGCATGCACATGTGAGCCGGAAGTAATGGATTGCAAATAGTATTGATTGATGTATTGATATAATACCAGGCCCACCCAGCAGACTGGAAGTCGTAATCGATTGTACAATATTAATTAGATACTGAATTGATTTACTAAACAGAGGCAGCAGACGTCTGTTAACATGAAAAAGGTAAACGTAAGGAGGTGCAACGAAAATATAGGCCGCTGTGTGAATCCTACCGAGTAACGCAGCAGCCTGTTATTTCGTTTTTTTTTAACATCTTGCTTTACTGAGGACTTTATTTCTATATCTGTGTTTCTATTATTATATTTTCATTGAACAATTTCGCTTCCTGTTTGTGGGCTGTCTCTTATACACATCTGTCTAGGCCTGGGCCCTCGGAGTACCCTAGTTTAAAAACGAATTTATAGCTGTTACAATAAAACTATGTAGGCCTACACTGTGAATAACATAATAGTGAGAGTAGAAGGAGCTTTTATTCTAAGCACGGATGAAAATTTACGATAATACACAGTAAGTTATATAAGATCACCGTGTTGCTGTATTTACCAATGGGCATACTCTTATTTAATTATTTATCATATTTACATACACGATTCATCTAATTGTAGATTTGTGAATGAACGAAGCTTGTACCTGTCTCTTATACACATCTAGATGTGTATAAGAGACAGATATATATATATTAATAGGTATAGCAGAAAATGTAAGAGCAAGCCAGATAACGCAGTGAATGCAAAGCTATCTATTATTAATGTAGCAAACAGATGAAGAATCAGAAAAGGAAAACAAAAAGAGCCAAATTAACGTCCACCGAGACTCGAACACGAAACCTTCGCGCATAAACACACAACGCTTACAGCATGGCATAGTACATGTTCTCACATGAACGAGCGGCCAGAAATCTATAGATACAGTTCCCTTCCACTGTACATGATGGTAATTTGGATATAGGCCGCTATAATATTTTGGCTGGAACACATCCCAGTGATCATTATTCGATATTGAATTCACATAAACCTTGGCAACTAATTAAATTAAACTGATTAAAGTGTGTTCCGCACTCAATGTATTCGATATTTACAAAATTAATTTCGCGAAGAACAACACGTAATACTTCATAGCCATACTTTAATAGCCTAATTTCAGCAATCATATGTTTACCCACTGTAAATATTATAAACGCATATCGGGGCCACGCCATGCTTACCTTGCTAGCCTTAAAATAGGCGTTATTTCTACCTGTATTTTGCGCGTTAAAACCTGACAAACTGGCCTATCGTTGTGTAAATGACTTCGTCTCGGTACTTAGTTTGAACATGATTATCTAACTACCCCATCTGAAATGAATGTACTATTATATTCTGTCTCCAATTTGTTGACGTGTATCCCATTGTGCCAATCTTTTTCTGTCTAGCATCAATTTGTTGACTCATTGAAAAACTATCTTGTCCCATTTTCCCTTTAATTTGTAATTTATAAAATATTAAAACTGGGTCAGAATAATGTCTGTGATTTAGCAGCGTTTGTCATTATTTCATAAACTATTCTTAGCAATATCAACAAAATATGCTATTAATATACGTACGATAGGTAGACATTATGGCATTCGGTTGATAAAAAAAAAACTACAATTTCTAAGATTGTGGCTTATCTTAACAGTGAAATCTCGATAGGTCTGCTTCAGTAAAGTACAGGTTGAAGCAGAATACACTTTTACGATCATGGATGTCCTAATTTCGGCATTTTCCGTAAGTGCCCATGTGCATCAGTTCACATCAATTGGGTTAATGCGATTAGCCTGGATTCAAACCATTTACATCACATAAAGGTAACATAGCTTACAAACAAACTAACCTGATCCACTAACAGATCATGCGCCAGTGCAAACCAAACTGGCATACTCAACAGTATAGAGTGCGTCTTAGCAACAAAACACGAAACAAGAAGGGAAGAAAGGAAAGTAAAAAGGTCAAAAGAAAAAAAGACTAAAACGTGACTAAAGAACAAAACAATAAAGACAACAAAGTGAGTCAAGTTGTGCACGTCAGATACACGTTTGAAAATTTCTTTAGAAATGGGATTCAGCAACAGACTGTGGAAGGAAGGTTATTCCGCAGGATGCTGAATCTGTCGATGAAAGAGCGCGAGAGACGGACTGACATGGGTAGTAATGTGTACTTGTTGAACCCTGCAAGGGAGCAGTAAGTGTTGTACTATAGCGAGAGAAATGCGACATTAATTTTTTTTTAAAGTAATGGAACAAAAAATTGTGAACGTTTTGAGGTTTAAGATTTCACGTTTTGAAAAAGCTGTAAATGTATAGGTTTGTCCGCACTGTTCCCGATAGGTGCACAGTACTCGGTCAATGAACGAAGCTTGTACTTCAGTAGAATTTAATGAAATTTAGAGGTGTGGACAGGATGTGTTTGCTGGCAAGAGAAGCTCGTTTAAAACATCTTGCTCAAATGAAAGTGCTCCCAAAGAGTTTGATGGAGTCAGTGTTCAAAAGTTGGTGAGGTGGAAAACCGTGCGAGATCTGCTGGTGGTCAAACATGTACACTCTTTGAGCGAACACATCATAACCTATCCTGCATCCCATTGCTGCATCGTGTTTAGATCCCGTTGAATGGAAGCAGAATCGATTAGAAGGAAATTGATGTTACAATAAAGTGTGATATATGCATAAAAAAACGTTGAATTCTCACGACGTGTAGAGATGTGAGTTGCAAAATTAAGAAAGTGTAGTATGGTGTTGCTCCAGAAGATACTGGAAAGAAAGGAACTGTGGCATTCTAAAAGGCATCCATAAAGTCTCAAAGACTTTAGTTTCAAAAGGAGACCAAATGCGGGACCTTTTAAAATGCAGCATCAGGTGGAACAAGCCAGATTTTATGTTTCTGTCAAGTGTCGGTGGAAAGGAGCAATGCGTTTAATGTAAATGTAAATGTGAATATCACGAGCAGAAACCACTGACAATGGTGTAGAAAGTCAGTTCATTGCAAGTTCCCCCTTGTTGTTTGTTGTTGGTGGTGGTGATCTCCACTCCATCTCTCATCTGGAGAAACTCAGGAAGTATAATTCGGTCCTACACGTTTCCTCAATTTAAGAAAAATGACATTTTAGAAATATAGACCTATTCATTCATTAGGCTGATATCAGACCGTTCTTGTGTTGGTGAATCGCAATCACGACCACAACTTAAAAACGCATAATCACGCACTACACATTGTTGCGTAGTATATCTCATTGTATACGGATTTTTACGACAGCTTAGCGCTGGTGAATGAATAGTATGTTAAATTTAAATGTGAATTTAAATTTTATAATGAAAAACAAATACTAAAAGCCGCATATTGATTCAAATAAAAATACGCAAAAAGTTGAATTATGAACATGAATGTAAGAAAGAAATAGAAATATGAATATTACATAGAGTATATTAGTCAGAGATGTTTACACCCGCTATATCCAAAGATGTATATTTATAAAATATAAAATTGTTGATTTAAAGATTTAAACAGAAAATGTAATTTATTAACTTTCAATAAGACGTAGAACGAAGCGATTTCGTTTTCGTTGACTTACAAACTTATATTAAGGAAATCCTCAAATTGATTAACAGCCATTACATTAAAAAAAAGATGAAATTAAGTAGTTTCCGAAAGTATTTTCAAAAATAAATCTTAAGTGGTATTTATAGGTGGATATAGATATAACGTCAGGGTAAATGATGACGTCATAATTGACTTATAAATGACTTTGTAAGTCCATCGTAAGGCCATCCTCAACGTTAATGAACGTTATTTTTAGTCTATCTTAAACCATGGACTTTAGTTTACGTAGTTCCACTAATTGCTTATTATAATTTAGTATTCCTATTAAAAATGAAACGGATGCAGTTACACATGAAGCTGTTGAAAAAGAATATTGAATTCTTAAAAATTCATAGGCCACTAATATAGAAAGGTCAAGATTTATCAGTCAGAACTCCAAACGTACTTGAAAACACTGTGTTTTCTGTATAGGCTTGAAGTAAGCGTCCATACGGACTAGCATTTACACTCGCTGGTGTTAATCATAATTACAGCGCATAGCTGAAATACAATAATTGTGAACTGGCCATTTGGCTCTTAAGCTAAGTATTCTCAGTTTCAACAGCACGTGTCATACCCAGGGGGTCCGGATTGGGCCTCGAGGAACCACCAGGCAGCCAATATTGATCAAGTGATCCTGGAGAATTACATTAATATAATTAATTGTTCTATCCGAGACTTTGCAAAATGTACTTGAGGTGAAGAGTGTTAAGTTAATGAACTGAACTCCATTTTGGTATTGGTAGCATTATGTCCGCGGAATGTGATAAACACCTATAAAGTTCACACTCTCCAACTAATTCCCGCACGTGTGTATTTTGGCTAAAGTGTGCGCGTGACTCTGTGGCCCAAAGCACGTATCAAAATATTTTCTAACTAGAAAGAGGTCGCCATATGAACCGGCGGAGGAAATTCTTAACATGGTTATTCGCAATTGATTAGAATGATAAATTAGAGAATATTACAAAATTAAGCTTCGTTCCAGTTTTCTATCGAGTAGAAAACACGTTTAATGCACGATATTTATCAAAAATAATCATGGTAATTTTACCGTACTAACCGTATAACAATCATAATGACGTTGGCCATTGTGTGTCTAACGAAAACGGATGAATGCTACTGTCTAAAATAATTACATGTATAATTCGATGTATAACGTATGTGAGAAGCATTATTTTTATTTTTCAGTACATAACACTAGTATACAAGCAGCATTATTGTTATTTGGCAATAACTGATGTAAGCTTATTGTTATAAATAAATTATATTATATATATTTAAAAAAATATGATAAAAATTATAATAACAGGCTAATATGGGGCTTAAAATATATCGATAAAGGTAATGATGATGATTAAGATTATAAAGACAATGGGAAGGGTGATGGTATGGAGATAAGGATATGATGATGATGATAATAATAAACATAATAATAATAATAATAATAATAATAATAATAATAATAATAATAATAATAATAATAATAATAATAAATAAATCTTTATGTTTCTTATTGATATTTTTTACTAAATTACTTTGCAAAACATAACCGTAATAGGGATCCAATAAAGATAAACCTTCAAATATCAATATCAAACACAGTTTGATCCACAAAAATACAATAGCAGCCATTTGTTTTTTACAGTATATATATCTACCTTCAGTTTTACGTGGCAAGTTTAGTTCACGACTAACAAAATGTTGAACATTTAACTGTAATAAAAAACGAGTTGATAGGTATATAATGGAGGGCTAGATTGCCGCTAAACGATCAGTAATGTATATTTTAATAACGAGCATGATGAAGTTGAACAATTCTCATTACACTGATAAGATACTCTAATGGTTATATATTCGACTCTGTGGCTCAAGGCGAGAATTATAATAGGAAAATAATGATTTAATGTTTATATAAGAGGTCACAGGTCATATACTGACCACGGGTCAAATACTAAAGAGATAGTATTGCAATTCATTTGAAAGATCAAAGATGAAATGTTTAGACAAGTGTTCATCATACTCGTATTTATTTTTTGAATTTAAAAATAACTGATAATTAATGCATTATTACAAGTATATCAAGATTTGGATTTCTGACGAATATGGTCAAAGAAGTATGTCATTTTTATTTATCAGTGGAGGTGTACCTCCAAACCAAAGTTTATAGTTTCTTGTGCTTTTATAATATTCATTGCGTATTACGCAACAGATCGCCCTCTAGAATATGTGGTTGTCTCGTGGTTCAGTCACAAATTAGAGTATTCGAACGGTAACCAGAAGGTCTTGGGTTCAACTCCCGATAGGATCATCACGTTTTCTAAAAAATATACGTATACATATACATATAACAATGTATGTAATTGCATTAAATGTATTATATATATATATATATATATATATAGCCTATATACATGTTTTCATACAATGATGACATAAAGTCTGTATAATTTTATTTTTATTGACATAAGAATCAACTAAGTAGAATTAGAACTAATTTATAGCAACAATTTTCAATGTAAATACAATACATTTATAATATGAAATCAGCACAAATGTAATTAAAACAATAATAGTTATATATATATATTTTTAAATAAACCTAAAGGCCGGGGTTTCAGTCCCTCGCTGTACTGCAAATTTGCTTGTGTCCTTGAGCAAGGCACTTTATCTGCATTGCTTCTCCTGTCTTGTCGGGCTCGTAGGTAGACCATACAGGCCTGTATGGTACATCTTATTCCCTCACAATTCAAACAAACCATCACTGCATGGGTTCTCTCCACACAGGAGTATGGTACCTGGTGGGGTTGCTTACTCCTGCGATGTTTACCATCAACACTTAAAACACGAGGACCCAATGACCAAGGAAAGAAAAAAGCGATTTGTGCTACAAAAGAAAAGGCGCTGTATAAATGATATATAATAAAATAATAATAATAATACAAATTTTCCCAATAATTTCATGATGCAAAGTTAATGACCAAATATTTCTTTTTTTATTTAAAATATTGAGCTTTCTGTTGGATTAATGTAGCATGAATAGAGTAACGACTTAGAATTAATAGGGCATGTTGTGGTATGTATTAGAATCCTAAATTACACGAAAAAAAGAGGAAACAAAATCCCCATGGTTAAGGGTCAAAATTGACAAGATTGGTTTATATGGAGTAACACATTCAGTATATATATATTTGTGATTTAATAAATTGGTGCATTATTGTCGTATCTCAATTCAATATTACTGCTGTCTCTTATACACATCTTATAGGCCTATATTAATTTCTGACGTAGACCAGTAGACACAGTAGGCCAAATTATATTCTTTCCATTAGACAGTTTCATATGCCTATCCGTATAATCTTGGGTTTCAGATGAATGAAATGTAGAGGTTTAAGTACGTATAGGGCCTATTATTATTACCTTTTATCCATATTATTTTGAATTTCTGATGAGTTGCAAACGCGGGCAAAGGGCATATCGACGCAATAAATACCGTATTATTAGACAGCATAGGATTTGTATATTTTATACACAAATTCTGACGTAGAGAAGCAAATTATGATAATTATAATAGATAGCTTCATTCTGTAGACCATACAGAATGCGAACCGTAGGCTTATTTTAGATTTCTGACGTATAAATGCAAAGAAGTACGGTACCGTACTTAATTATAGTATCAGACATCATATTGAAAGTTATTATATTTCTGACATAAGGCTGCAGAGAAAAAGAGCTAAAATGTTACCGTATATTCTGTGTAACCGTGTATTAGTTTTTTGTTTATTTTATTGAAATAGGGGTGTGCCTAGGCCTATACACACACACACACACACACAAATAGGTCTTTTCCATTAGACAGCTCAATATTATCCGTTAGTGTTTTTTAAAATTCCAACCAATGGACGCAATGAAATACTAATATTAAATTTATAGTATCACCTCAAAATAAAATAGCATAGGCCAAGATCATCTACCAGTGGTGGCGCCATGATCTGCTCGACCGGTGGGGGAGGAGCGATGTCCCCCGACACTAATGCCAATTTTCCGACGGCAGCCCAGAATGCCGGAAACTTTGACAATTAAGGGATTTGAATAGCTAATTTAATCGACTTCTGAGTCTCCCTCCCGACTAAATGTTTCTCCCCACCGGTCTCCTACAGGGTCCTGCCCATCCCCACCTTCCCGGCTGTCGCCACCACTATCATCTACATGGATAAGACACACATTTCTGGCGACCATCTGTCGTGTGCTGTAATCACCTGTCTGTTTTTGATGCCGCAAACAAATGTAAATTTAATGTATTTTAATAAAGAAATACATGGCATGATATTTAAATCTGTCCATTATGCAGTTATAGTACAGTACAATAAAAAGTGTATACAGCATTAATGTATTATTGTACATTAACGAGAGCTAAGGATATTGTTTATACACAAGACTAACGAAACTTAATGATGTTGGATTCTGAGAAGATGAAATAAAAGTAGATTTACAATCACAATAACAAAAATTTCACAATACTACAAAACACTTATGCCTAGCATTAAAACATGGCTTTCCTAATAAATGCATGGGACTATCATTATAATTATATTTGAAATATACGTGGTTAAAACGCATTAACAGACAATTAAAATTATCATTCTTAAAGGCTCAAACACTGCTAGTAAAAAATATACAATGTATTTGAAAGTTACGATTTAATCGTTCGAGCCCCATGTATTAATAAGTTTGACGTACCGGTAACATTAAACGAACGTGGTACGCCTAAATGTTTAAAAGCAGACCATGGTTTCATGTTTAAACTGAACTATGATATTGGTTAACTGGTTGATTGATTGACTCATTGATTGATTGATTGGTTGATTTATTGATTGATTGATTAATTGTTTGATTGATAGTGATGGATTGATTTAATTAAATTGACAAATCATTAGGGATGTTTCGGTATTATGTAGGCCTACTTGTTAACATTGGTAAACGTTTGAGCATGTTCTGTTAGTCTTTGGAGCGTGCATTATTGTCATATCTCAATTCAATATTACTGCGATGGCGGTTTGTTTTATAAATAGGGTTACTATTTATGTATGAATCAATGTATAGGTTAATGTTGACATATGATGATGTTTACTTTTCAGGAACGACAGTTGCGGTGATGATTACACATGTAGCACCAATATATATTTACAACTGACATATAAATGCAATAATCATTTATACTAATAGCGACATAACTGTAAATAACAAGTCGAAAAAGACTATTAATAAACTACGTGGGCATTTGCACAATAGTATTAAATATAAATAACTGCGCTGAGTATTTCTTGCCGATTAAATTTAATTGCTATGATGTTCGCTGACTCAAACATCTGATTTATACATTATTTGTGTTCCCAGTGCTAAGCAGCAAAAACTTGATTTGAATATAATTTCCTGACGGTACCAGCTGCTACCTATAAGCTATTACGTTGCTTAAAAATAAAAGTTTATTCACTATACGAGAGCCTTCAAGTTGCATGAAGGGAGAGAAACTAGTGGTCTTACTAAAATAATATTGAACGGACCTCTGTGGCCTAAATGGTATGACGTTCGCTGAGGTAGCGAGATATTGCGGGTTCGATGCCCACCAGAGGCCTCTTTTTTCATGCAACTATTAAGAAACTTATGTTTGATACGATTTATACAATGCTTCAACATATTTCAGCATTATATATATATTTGCCTTTATATACATATATATATATATACATATATATATATATACATACATATATATAATAAAAAGTCAAAGTTCTGTATATGTTTCAAAATAAAATTGTACTAATA
>NW_022704401.1:769205-787220 GCF_011630105.1 Anneissia japonica | reverse complement strand
AATATTATACTGGCCCTATATACTGTAATATACATCCCCAATGTCGCTGGCCGTACTTGCTATTCGTCACAGCAGGAGCGTATGAGACATCACCTAGTAGTTTTATAACACGCTGGATATAAAGTTATGCTAATTATAAGATTGCTGATTATTAGCATGATTGGGCTACCCCATGGCGACAACATGCAATGATTTTGACCTTGGCAAATCCTGAAAACATAGGCTTAGTTATGATTTATCTCCGTTTGTGCAGCAGTGTAGGAGAATTGCTGTGTAAAGAAAACCCATACAATTATCGAAACACGATAAGGCATATTAATGAATTGACGGGAACTAGCCGGGACTATTAGCAATAACTAATTCAGTTCAGAGATTTTCTGAAACTTACCTCGTTTTTCGATGACATGATTCGATGACGCAGCGATGGCTAAATCGTATCGACTTATATATACAATAATAAATATTATCTGAAGACGTCGGAAAATAAACCTAAAAAATCCAGCCATTATTTTAAAATAAGCATTTTCTGGGAGTGTGCGAGACAGCAGACCCTATTCCGATCCTGCATGCGCCAGCGGTAAACGGCGTGTGACTTGTAACTCTGAACACACATGGTCTTTACAAAACCATCGCGGTTTGATTTATCTATCTGTCTAAGGTGTCACGTATGATTTACATTGCCAAGTTTTTTTTTGTTGTACTAGGGTTTCTGGTTATGATTGCAAACGCGTGTACCACCTGAAGCGTTTAATTCTTATGTACACGTATTTAGATTACTCTTCTACATAGCGGTACAGGAAGGAGTCATCGCAAATTTACAATAGCTTACCCTATTACCTTGTCCTACAAGTGATTACCAAATAGGCATATCATGTTTTTAATTTAAAGCACTTACTTTCATAGAGCAGCAGAAGCCATATATATCCCAGTGTTAATAAAATCCGAAAATCCAGTTGAAAAAAATCCATTGCTCGTAATAGCATCACGCGCACGCGCGCACGTAATCAAGATTTTCAACTTAAAATTTATAAAAATTTTCGAAACACGAACGTTGCGAAGTCGAAGAAAACAGACGAAACATAATCTAGATAGAGTTGTTGATACCCGAGAGTTCTACTTTGATGCATTCGTGTAAGAATCCTCGTTCATTTAAACACCAATCCAGCGAGTGTCTCCTTATAACGTACTAAATGAGTTTTCTGATTGGACGCAGCGTATAGCGTCTTGCGTGGCTGCGCAATTATTACACTATTATGACTACGTAGTTGCCTCTACTGAGCCTGCAGCTGGGCGTGTGCATTTTTTTACAGCTTGAGTTGTCAATCATAAATAATAATAGTTTCTGTAGAGGAATCTGTCACTGTTTGGATATTGTTGCCTGGATTTCCCTACTGGGGCATTACATGAATACTTCGGCCGTGTCCGTTAGCGAGCAAATATTTGCTAATTACCGGCTATCGGGATAATATCACAAATAGGCTACCGTACGATTCACATCATCTTCGACATAATAAAGAAAATATTCATTGCGTCATTCAGGTCTGCAATTCCCTAATGTTGACTGCATTTTATATTTAACCTGTTGATGACTAGATTTTAATCTCATTAATTTTTAACAATTAAAGTTTAGGCATAAAATACGCATTCTAAGTCAGGTTAGGCGATTTTGCTTTATCTTGCTTGTTTTTTTTTTTAAACAGAAATACTCCATTTCAGTTTTTAGCGGCAATAGTATTCTTAATTTGATGTCAATACCAAGACTTTATAGAATACAATACACATCATCAATAACGTAACGGAGATAAGTAATCGATACAAAATAATAATAATAATAATAATAATAATAATAATAATAATAATAATAATAATAATAATAATATAATAATAATAATAATAATAATAATATGTCGTTCTTATATAGCGCTTCATGACTTTATAAGGTCTCTAAGCGCTTAACATTACGGTATGGTAATAAGAATTAATTATGTAAGAGGCGCATTACATGCCTTTCCGGGAAACACTTTATGTTTTCTTTAAAATTATAATTCGTCTGAGTGCAGACATTATTTATGTTTTTTCTAGCCCTAATGCCATAAAAAAAAGACATTGTAAGTGTGTCGAAAACTAGTTTTGTTTCACGCATGTGCAAATTATTCTTAAATCAGTTTTTTTCAAAAAACAAAAAGCAGTCGCCTGAATAGCAGATGACATTGGTTTCTCTCACAGAATTATCTTATTATACAATTTATATAGGCCTAGGCTGTCAATAGGCCTAATAGCATTACCACAAAACAGTAGAGTGTATCTTTTACTTGTCGGTCTATCGTGATTTACTTAAAGGTTTTACATCGGAGATCCTATTTTGTCGTTTCAAATGCTTAACATGAGCAGGGGCGGATCCAGAGCTGTCCAAAAGAGGGGGAAAAGTGGGCCGATCGAGATAATACTACCCCAGGGGGTCCGGGGGGAATACCCCCGCGAAAATGTTTGTGTTCTAGACGCCCGAAAATAACCTCTGAGGCGTTTTGGGCGATCATTTTTTTCATCTCTTTCTTTTTTTTTTTCTTTTTTTAACCTTCCAAAAAGGAGGGGGGAACCGCCCTGATGAGGGCGTATCATGCTGACTATCGAGAACTAGCACCGCTCTATGCATGTGCAAAAAGAGTGTATTATCAGCTTCTAATTAGATTTCTCAACGAAACGGTTTTATGGAAACCCGTCTCTGAGTGATACAGCGACTTAAAGGCTTTATGGGTTATCAATAAAGAATTAATTGAAAAAGTTTAATGAAATGTAAATGTTAAGACGTTAAGGTGCCATTTGATGCGACAATAAAATACAGTTGTTGAAGCTATTCGAGAGGGCGTTTATACGACAGCAGGCTAATTACAGATCATAGAACTCAATACAAGGCCGTTGCATTACATCATGTTAGGGCTTAAAATGAAAAGAAGCAAAATGCGCAAGTAGATCCATGTCACGTATAGAGAAAGATAATATTTATGTTCATATTTTGTTGAGATATACATGTGTTATGCCATCTATTGTTTCATAGCAAACACATGATTAAATGCCATAAAAATTGTATTTCCAATACATAACATAACATAACATAACTTTATTTGAAATCTACACTTTCGAAACATAACTTTATTTGAAATCTACACATTCGAATCGGTCGCACGCGTCATGCGGTGGTGCGTTCACATAAATAAAATATACAGTGATACTTAAAATCAATTAATCTTAAGCTAAGCATTTAAAAACCATTCAAAATAAGTTAATACATCAATAGGATGTGTTCAGGTCTAATGGACCTTTCTGGACTGCCACCAACCTTACCAACTGACCAATCAGGATGTTTTAATCAATAGCCAGAGATACGCGCATGTCCCACTCACAAGGATACGTAAGTTTACGCTGAAGTTTAAGTTCCCACAGCTAGCAACAATATTCAGGGCGGAGCGAAAGGTTTTTATTACATTTCATCATATTATTAAGGCAGTCTATAATACAGAATAACACAAAAGTCGGCTAGGCTATGTACTAAGTAAGGGTGAAACTTCTATTGGGCTAAGACACCCAAAACTAGCAATGTAATGACTTGAGTGAACTCACATGACGAACACTTCTTTAATAAATGAAATATCAATTCCTGACCCAAAATGTTTGACAGCCCGGCGCTGCTACAAACTTGAAATTTAAATAGTCCGAAATAGTGAAGTAAATGACTACTCAAAATCAAAATATAGTAATGTTACAGGCTATGTTATTGTTTGATATTCTACACTCTACTGTGAAAGGGCCCCTCGCTCGACCACTTTCGTTACACCCATAATCGATTACTAAAATGTGGGACCGCAACATTTTCTCGCCCTCGGGTTCCGTGACTCGTCGTTACGCCATCAGGTTTGACCCCTAAATAACAAATATAGTGTTATGGTCGTGGCAAGGAGGTAGACAATTATAATATCCAACTTTATGGCTTAATCATTCGGACATTATATCCGCCGCTTATAAGTTTTTGAAACGTTTAATCCTAACGATATTGTAGCCAAATGCCGATTCGTGTGTTGATACGGAGGATGGATCTAATGCCATCGGGCTTTAAAAAAAAATTAAAAAAAATAAAAACAGGTCGGAGGCAAATGTTTAGGTTGCCTCTGAATACTCTCAAATTCTCCTAAACCATCTGTTGTCATGGGCCTAGGAATAATCAACAAATATATTTTAGGCAGTGCCTATAACATACATGGGATGATGGATCGATTCAATTAATACATACAATTTGAAATATGAGGATTATAGTAATTTTTGAAAGTCGTTTAACAGATAAACAGTTTTTCACAAGACAAATTAATGGAAAATATTAATGACAGCACGTTTCTGAGTAGTTGTTTGTTGGAATGCTTTCTATTTGGCAATGACAGCCGAAGGAACGCCCTGGGCACTTTCCGCAAGATATTTACGTAGTAGATCATTCATCTCAACGCATTTCAAACCGGGAAGCACTCGTTAATCTCGCGTGAAGAACAACAAATGTCCCTCTTGACAGCTTTCTGCTTGCCGTATTGCATATCATATAGTTAAATGCGCGATTTGTATGTATAGGAAACTATTATCAAATTATCATCGGTTAATAACACTTTACTGTACTTTCAAAGAAATCCAGAGGCAAAATTTGAACACCAAAACTATTAGGCCTACTCAAAGGCCTACTAGAACTTGTTCTTAGCAATGGCATGTTCACAAATTGGAAAAATTGTACTAAGTTTTAAATCTTAGAGGGGACGGATGTCAACTTGCTGACGATATGTTTGGATTAGGCTATCATTTTTCAGTCCTGAATAGGCATAGTTATTCTAGATGGCTACAGTGAATACATTTATTTATTTTTCTTATAACACAAATTTGTAGGAGCGGTTTGGCGCAGCGGTTGCGTTTCTGATTTTAACCTTGAGGTCGCTGTTTATTTCGATTTCTATGCACTAGACTACACAATATAGCTGTACGTGCACTGTTTATCTCAATGTGCGCACGTAGCGTGGGTAAGCCTACTGTACCCAGCAAAATCAAAATTTCATTATACAGTATATATCGTGTCTGTTCGAATAAACGCCCCATTGGAGAGGGGTTTTTTGAACAAGGATTCTTTAATAATAAATTTCAGATAAAAGCGGTCCTAAATTATTGAATACAGGTCAAATAATATCATGTACTCAAATGAGGCATGCGTGATGTCGGCTTATTTATTTCAATAATGTAGGTCAAACGTTGGAATACTGTAACTATTTTCGATTGAATATGGAGACATTCGCAACCATTAGTACGGTAGGTTTTGGAATATAAACATACCATACATTGTACATGCTTACATAACTTTGCCAAGTACCGTAGTAATTATCGTTCATAAAATTTTACTGAAATTGGAATTTGTTTTCAAGTACCTCTTCATATTCAAATGGTAAACTAATTATCGAATTATGAAAACCCCCTCGGACTAACTGCGAACGTTGGAGCGTAACTGTGACGGCAACGGAGGCACTTTAATGTCATTAAATATCGTGTGTTCACGTTAGAAATCTGTCGGAAATGAGGCCTAGATTATTTCAGGTAATGTCACGAATTGTGAATCATATTCGTAGATCGCCACGGCGGCAGACGAGAAGTGAACACGAAAATATATTAGTTTTTTCTGATAGTTAAGCGCCGTCATGGTTTAAATTACTATGCACGAGGGAATATTAATTCCCCAGTGTCAAAAGCCGTCACGCGAATTCGAAACGTTTTCAGTTCGCTGGAGTGTTTTCCAATATTGCTGGCGTACGTATCGGAGATGTTCGCCTTTAGCGTGAAACATCCCAGGAAACACTCAAAGATGAACCATTCCTTTCTTGTTTGCCATATTAAAAAGAATTTTAATATTAATCTTGTTGATTCAATGTTATTTATCAAAATGGTAATTAAAATATAATTGCCTGTTTTCTATTTATATATATATATATAAATATATACATATGTATATACATAATTATACATATTTCATCAACGAAAGTTCCTTATCAACTATCCTTATATAGTTGTATGAAAAAAAGAGGTCTCTGGTGGGAATCCGAACCGCAATCTCGGCGAGCGTCTTACCGTTTAGATCACAGAGGCCCGTACGAAATCATTACGGATCTAAGACAACACTAGTCTCTTCATTCATACAACTTAAGGGCTCACACATAGTGGAGCCAATTTTTAATCTACATAATAGCTTAGGTAGTAGCTGGTAAATCATAGCAAATCATTTTGAATATATAATTGAAGCATACGTGGATTGTATATATATATATATATAGCAATTTGTGTTACTTATGGTTATAATCTGTATATTACGCCTGAGTGGTGCTCTTTATTATGATGGCTATCTTGAATAGAAGCCCTGTGCTTCTTTTTCTAGGACCCTTTGAATACACTTCATTTCAAGATTTGCTAATTTTCGATATGGGCTTCTCGAGATTACTTTTGCAAACTAAAGACGGGGCTTCTTTTGAAAATGAATGCTGTTAACATATAATAAAAATAAAACTTTTGATATAATTTATTACCATAAGAAAACAAATAATAGGCGAGCGTCTTACCGTTTAGATCACAGAGGCCCGTACGAAATCATTACGGATCTAAGACCACACTAGTCTCTTCATTCATACAACTTAAGGGTTCACACATAGTGGAACCAATTTTTAATCTACATAATAGCTTATTAAATGCATGTTAGTTTTAACCTAGCACAGCTTAAGGTATTTTCTCTATTAAATTGCTACTACAAATTGAATGCGTACACGAAATCCTGATGACCAAACTCAGTTCATTTTGATTTCAATTGTGTGAGAATTATTTTAACCATGCTACAATAAAATATTGAATCTGACACGCTATCATAATCATAACATCAGTCGGGACACAAGCACCCTCTTGAAAATAAGCCCATACTATCTTGATTGCAAGCCCATGGTCTTTTTGAGAGGGGCTTCTATTTAAGACAACTTTTGCAACTAAAGAAGTGGGGAGGGGGCTTCATTTTGAAATGATCTGCTTCTCGAAATAAAGTCCATTGGGCTTCTATACAAGGTTTTACGGTACTATATGTCACAGATACCATATATAGCTTTAGGGGATCCAGTAAATGAACATAATGTAAACTCATACAGTTAACGTTTACTTTTATTGAAACTTGACGTGATATGAATAAAATGCCATCACGTGACATGTACAATTACATATCATTGCTTCATCTGTACACACTTGCTATATATAAAATATTAATGTTATATGTCCCCTGATAAGAATTGTCAAAAATTGCTTGTGTTATATAAAATATCATGTTTACAATAATATATAAGGTGTTATTGATTCAACATGTTAACAGTAACAGTGCAGTATTTTAAGACCTTAATTCTAGAATTGGAAAAAAAAAAACCTGTATGGTTAATACATACTTCAATTGAAATTTGATAATGTGAATCAATGCAGTAACTTTATTGCTATAACACGTAATTAGAATATATTATAAGTATGCTACTCATATTTCATAAATTAAAATGAATCAAACATTAAATTATAACATTTAAAGTAATCAATAACAAATTAACTTACTGTAATGATCTAATAACTGGTCTTTTGAAACGTGCCGCACCAAACATGAATTCTCACCTAAACATGACTTTTGAATAAGCCCCACAGTGCAGAGGTATACTGCCTTACACTGTATGCATTTAGCTAATTGTTCAATTGTTGAACATAACCACAAAATAATTAATTCCCCACATGAACAGTGTCCCAAAGGTAATGTTGTGACTCCAAATATTCTGAGAAAAAGAGACACGTGTTCACCAGTTTTGGGTCTCAAACAGAAAGGTGTCAAAACGAAGGATATTATTTACTAATCAATTTAAAGATTATTGCAGTCTGCATATCAACATAATGCATATCAACATAAAATTATTTGTTTTGATCTGAATTGCATTGAAATTCATCCTTATTCAATTCCTTTAAATGAGATTCCTTTAAATGAGGAACTTATTGTCTTAATTAAATTTTGAGTTTAATATATTTGACCACAGACATATATCTTTAATTGTATAAATTATCAATGTATATAACTGAAATTATGAGATGTAAAATTGCTTCATAATGAGTTTATATATTATGCCTATATTCATTAGATTTATAGGCAGTGTTTTTTTTTTCAATTGAATAAATGCTGGGTAGCAAGCTTAAGTTTAAATAAATATATGAGATATTTATAACTGAGATCTACATAAAGCCACAGATAATAATCAATTGTGCATACAGAATAGTCTGTAGGCTGTTTGTAAAACTCATATAAACAGAATGAACAGCTACTCAAATAAAGGTTATCCACAATGAAATTCCAGACACAGGTAGAGGATACAGTCCAAGATTTCATTCACAAAGATTCCTGCAAAAACAATATGAAAGAAACATAACAATTCTGAGGATAATGAAATTGTTGTAGTAGTAGCAGCAACAGCAGCAGTAGCACTAACACTAGCAGAATTGTAGCAGTAGTTGTACAAGTAGCAGCAGTAGTACCAGAAGCCTAAAGCATCAGAAGTAGCAGTAGTAGAGGTGATGCTAGTAGCAGTTTTAGTAGTAGTAGTAGTAGTTGTAGTAGTAGTAGTGGTAGTAGTAGTAGTAGTAGTAGTTGTAGTAGTAGTAGTAGTAGTAGTAGTGGTAGTAGTAGTAGTAGTAGTAGTAGTAGTAGTAGTAGTAGTAGTAGCAAGTAGTACCAGGAGTAGCAGCCTAAAGCAGCAAAAGTACTAGTAAAAGTGATGCTGGTGGCAGTGGGAGTTTTAGTAGTAGTAGTAGTAGCAGCAGCAGTAATATTATTAGCAGTAGTATCAGGAGTAGCAGCATCAGCAGCCTAAAGCTGCAGCAGTAGTAGTAGAGGTGATGCTGGAGGCAGTGGCAGTGTCTGTTTTTTAGAAGTAGTAGCAGGAGTAGAATTAAAAGTAGTAGCAGAAGTAGCAGTAGTAGTAGAGGTGATGCTGGTGGCAGTGTTGGTTTTAGTAGTAGTAGTAGCAGTAGTAATAGTAGTACCAGGAGCAGCAGCATCAGCTGGCTTCCATAAAATTGCTAAACGTCGCTACAGCATTTTCCCTGCAATCTTTGAGCTTTCCCTGACGCAATCGGGAATGCTCCGATTCAACTGACCAATCAGCGTCGCCAAAAGTCGGTGATAGCGTGTAGCGATTTTATGGAAACTAAGCTTTAAACAGCAGCAGTAAAATCAACATTCATAATAGAAATGACTAACTTACTTGTCCATATAGAAAAATATATAGCCATTCTTTTGCCTCAGCTCCTGCACTTTTTTTGCAGTGGTGCGCAAGACCTCTGAGTCATCGTAGCTATACCAGCTAGCCTTCTTGTGGTCACATACATCACTGACATAGTGTCCAATGGCAGAGGTACTGCCTATATGACTCACAATGCTTAGCAGCTTGTAGGAGTGTGGCATCTGTCCATCCTATCAATCAATTAATCAATCAATCAATCAGTCAATGAGAATGTGATTACAAAGGTGAAATATGTATCGAAAGACACCTCTTTATAATTAATAGGTTTATATTTTTATGCGGATTTATCAAAGTGAAATTCAGCTGTGGATTGGTCGTTGAAGCCTTGTCCAGATGTCTATCAAATTTTATTTGACAAAAAACTGTTGCATGTCCATAGTCATGATGTGCCTATATATGGTCATGGTATGATGTCATCATGACCATATTTAGGCATGTCACATGTTTTTGTCACATGAAATTTGATAGTCTGGACAGAGCTTAAGATGCTTGCCTTCTGATTCTAGGGATCTGGGTTCAAATCCTGTAATAAAACACCAGGATATTTCTTCTCGCATCTAAATCCACTTCTCAAACTTCATGCTGAGCAAGTATATTTACAGATACAATAGATACTTTCCCCAATAGAGAGACGCTTACACAAATCTATCCGAGTTGTCATGATGTTTACATTGTCCAAAATGCAGAAAAGGTTAAATAGAGATTCCCGCTGCATTATTACTTGATGGTAGAGATGAGGAATTGTCATTACTTAATGAGAGATTCCCCTATAATTAAACAAGAATCTTCATTCTTGCTTTCATTATGCAATTTTCTTGTTAATTATTATTGTATGATTTCTTAGGGAAATACATGTAATTAAATTGCATCTCCAATTGAAATTCTTACATTGTCACATAATAGCTCAACATGTATTCATCTATGATTGTTTAGAATGAAAACATCCTGAGCTATCACTCTTGTGACTTAATCTGACTATGTAACCTACATCGATATTCTAAGAAAGTAGTACAGGTCTCCCTCCAATTAAAGACCACTTTTGACACCGGGGTTTCTATGGTCTTTAGCAACTTTGTTAATTTGGGACCACAGAAAGGTGGTCTTTAATTGGAGGTGGTCTTAAATTGGAGGGGTCTTTAATTAGAACAATACCTGTATACATTATTAAAGCCAACTCCACTTACCTCATAATTTCTCTCTAGTTCTTCTTCCTCTTCTTTTGTATATTCCACATCTTTTGTATTCTCTGCACCTACATGATGATGATGCTTGACCATATTATTTTTACTGGCTTTTTCTTCAAATTCTAAAAATTGAATGAAAAAAATGCACATTAGTAAATAATGCACAAAAATAAATAAATATAATTATACATATCAGGCTTATCAACCCAAAACCAATGTGCTGTCGTTAAATTTTAAACTGGGTAATTAGCATAAGAATGTGGCAGTAATGTAGACAAGCTGTAATACTTTTACTCATGACTGGCATTAGTAAGTTGATTCCAGTAATAATAATAATAATAGTGTAGTTTTATATAGCGCACAAATCCATCTAATGTAAGATGCTCAGGGCGCTTGAAATGTGGACTAGGAACTCGATCAATGACTTTCTTCGCTCCTAAGGGTCCCTTCGTGTCTGTGCTACCCGGTAACCCGGTACCAGCAACTCTCGTCGTCCACCACAGGGGCTGTCTGTTCCAATACACCAGGGTATCCCCCTACTCGTCTCTAAGGATGTACTGGGTTCTTTATAGTACACACGAGCCATTGTATACACTGGGCCTACGGTTTATAGTCCTTATCCGAGAAGACTTGTTCTACCACCAGAACAATAGGCGAGCGTGCCATTCGATCCAGCGCCGATATTATGGCTATAGCTTGACCTATCATTTTTAAGCTTATAATGTGGAGAATAATAATATATTAAAAACTCAATTTTCTTGTTTTGGTCACTGATGTTAGTTTTGGCATGGCAAGCCCCATATTTGTAATATTTAGCATTCGATAAAATACATAATGTGGTAACTTAGGGTTTACTTTTGTTCAAAGTATACAAAGAATTTAAAATTGTACAAATACAAATTTCAAAACTTTCAGGTGCAATGCCTCAGTTGATATTATTTACAGCACCAAGAGAGTTTATGCGTTCTATTCCTATGTGGATACCTTTCAATCTTCTTCACTAGTGATTTACAGTGTGCAGAGTATAGGGGCTGGATTTATCAAAATAGAAATCAGCTTAAATTCGTCTTGAGTCCAATTGCTTAAAATTAAGAAGTTGACTGTACGTTGACTGTACACATGTGCTTTCTTAGATGATTTTAAAGCTCAGATTTTGCTAAGATGGTTTTATAAATCAGCTTGGGATATTTGCCTAGGGACATCTTAACATTTTTGAATTAAGGCATTTGCCAAGCTGAGATTCATAAATCCCTGGCCAGAGCTGTAATAGTTTTACTCATAACTTTGGCATTAGTAAGTCGATTCCAGTAATGACCTATCATTTTGAAGCTCATAATTTGGAGTTTTGGCATGGGAAACCCTATATTTGTAATATTTAGCATTCAATAAAATATGTAATGTGGTATTTTAGGATTTAGTTCTTATGCAAATACAAAGAATTTAAAATTGTACAAATACAAATTTCAAAACTTTCTAGTGGTCTCAGTTGATATTTAAATATCAACATTATCCACATTTCAGTTCTAATGCAATTTGAGAATGCATCAAACCGCAGCTATCAGTTCTACGGTCTAATGGTTTAGTACCAAGAGAGTTTATGGGTTCAATTCCCACCTGAATATATTTCAATTTTCTTCATTAGCAATTTAAATAATTTATTGATTACACAGTTCATTAATTACAATAAACTTGGGAAAACTACATGTATCACTATTTAAATAATGAATTTGAAATATCAGTACAAGTATTGTAGTATAGTGGTTAAGACGATAGCTTTTCAATCCATGGTCTTGAGTTTTTTTTTCTCATCTAAACAATGTGCATGATTTAATACCTTGCAGGCTCAGCTCCAAAGCTCTTTCTATGGCCAAGGCTTCATCTTCTTCATTTAAAGGAGTATCATCTGGTAAAACAAAATATAACATATTACATGCAATATAACTTAAATTTATTTGAAGCACATATCCAATTTAGAAGTGCTCAATGTAGAGACGGAGTGTGAAAGCTTGTGGTCATGTAAATTATTCCATGAAATGCCTGAAACTAGCCAGGGAAAATAAGCAGAAGAAATAAACATGAAACTTATGGTGAAAAGAAATGAAAAAAAAAAAAGAAAGGCGAATAAAAATAAACGAACACCGCTTTGTTTACCAACAGTTTCAAGCCGTCAATAAGGGAGAGAGTGTATTCTGTGAGGTTTACTTGTAACAGCTATTTCCAACAGATACACATTGGTCAAAATATCCTATGATAGGTAAACTTACTTTTGTAATTATGCTGTGTCTGACCGTGGGGTGAAGTTGTTCTTTTTTCTTGACTAGGTCGGTGCTCCATTTCCTCTGTCCTGACATCAGCATTATCCGTACAAGTTCCATTTGGACTGGTATCTTTTCCATCCGGTAACAAAGGCTCAACTCCTTCCATTGATACTCCGCTGTCATTTGCAACAGTGCCGGTTGGTATAGATTTCCTCCCTAAGCTATTGTCCAAATTCAGACCTATTCCACTATCCCTGTTTCTTTGCTCACTAGAACCGTCAAAGTACAACTGCTTCCTAGTCGTTTCGACTGGGTTACTTTCTTTGCATTTGTCAAATGCAGACTTTGGGGTTGTTAACTGAGGTGTGAATGTCGTTTCATGTTTGCTTAACTCTAACACCATGGCAAGCTGGTCTTCTTCGGTCATCTCGCCTTTTGAGGGCATCATTTTACGAGCACTTTCCTGTCGGCTCATTTCAATTGCAAATGCCAATTGTTCCTCCTCACTCATCTCTTCAAGAGGCTTGGTTTCAGCACTAATTTCTTTACCCTGAATAACAATACAAATAATAATAATAATAATGATAGTGATAATAATAATAATAATAACAATAATCATAATATGAAATGTTTGCCCTACCTGACATGTTATATGTACTAAATTCTTAGTACATTCCCAAATACTTTTTAAAAGAATCTTGCAAGTTATTTGGCGTGTTGTATGTACTAAATGCTTAGTACATTCCCAAATACTTTTTAAAAGAATCTTGCAAGTGATTCGGGTGCATTCTATGAAACTTAACATACCTTGTCATCTTTATCGCTGTCTATCGTTAGGTCTACCACTGGTAAATCTGCATCAGTATCAATCAATTTCTTGCGCTTGAACGCAAATCCATTTGGAGTGTCCACCGAGCTGGCAAAAAGAAAATATTTTTTTGTTTAATTTATTCAGTGCAAAAACAGGAACAAGTTGGGTGAGTCTACATGTTTTATATATATATATATCCTTCTCAATAAAGAAAAATCATAAACTTTATACTTTAGAAGGAGATGACTTTGTTCAACATAAATGCTTTTGCTGCTGTTGCTTTTGTTTAAAGAAATAATATATTGTGTACCTGTTACTTTCATAACTTAGCCTCTTCCGGGCTGGTCGTCCTGATTCTTCTGCTGGTCCAGGACTCATCATTTCTGGCTTCCTGAAGTTAATCATTTGTAACAAGACATCTTTGTTACATCATCAATACAACAAAAGCTAAACAACTTGTGAAAAAAATTATATATCTATATGACGATATTGAAACAGAAAACACAAAGCAGCAGCAACAACAAAAATAAGAATAAAAATTAATATTTTGATCATTTTGTTTAGTGCTGGTATAAACCAGGTTACTCCAATGTAAAATTCTTTAAAGTTATCTATTACATAACATTCAAGAAGGGTGGTCCAACAGTGAAGCACCCTCATGCTAATCATTCGGGATTCTCAAAGTTTCCTTATAACGCTTAGTAAGCAAAGTTTGTTTTTGTTTTTTCTTGGCTTTTCATATTTTAGGTTTTAAAGTGTCGTTAACATGGGGAGACGTTTCCAGGAACATAAGTTCACGTCCAACAGAGTTCACTCACGGTGCCAAGTCCACACCTGTCCAAAATACCTATTTTTATATTGCACACAGTGGTTGCCAGAACAGACTCATGAACAGGTTCAGGGAAGGACCTCGAAGTGATTATCTAAAAATAACTACCATATGTTTGTTTGTATTTCACTAAAGTTGATTGAAATGGTTCCCATGGTGGCGCCGTTTATGTCTTGTCATACAGGATGGAACTTTGAAAAAAAGGCCCGGCAGTCAACGTGTTCATTCTCTGCCCCCACTACTGATACTTACATGGAGACTTTGTTGCGCTGGCAGGTGAATGGCTTGGCTGGTTCACTATGTTCAGTGCAGTGCCTGGCTAGAGTCATGTAACTTGGAATAACGATACTTTGGCAAACTTTGTGAGCTGAATTCACATCAAAACTGTAGCGTTTCAGTTGAAGAATTAATACCCTACGATAAAAACAAAAAATAAAGTCTTTTAACGTCATTTTGACTTTCTTTAACAAGACAAGCTAATTATTTGTTTATCTATAATTATCATTATTAATCCTAGTAGTATGTATTTATGGTACTGTATGTAGGAATTTTCTGTGAACCACAAATGCATACTTATTTTAAGCACATAAAGTTGTATTTAAATATGTTAATAAAACTAAATAAAACTAAAGCAGCTTGTTTAATTTTTAATCATTAATTATATAACTATTATGAACTATATTGTTTTGGCCTTTATAACATAAATATAAGTTATCACTACCACCATTTCATTATGAAATTGCTAATACCTTGGAAGTTTGGTGAATGAATGTGTGACAGTAGACTCCTTGCAGCCACACTCTTCACATGTATATTCTAATGACTCCAACTGAAAAAACTGGTCTAAAGCTGTCTGGATGGAGGCTCTTGAAACAGAATTCCTGGAGAGAAAATTCAAGCAGGAAACAAGTTTATTTAGATAATGTCTTTCTGATTTTCTTTTTTTATATACCGTATTAATTCGAATAATCACCCCAAAGTAAAATTTTGAGGGGGTGTTTATTTGAGGAAGGCGTTTAATCGAAAGGAAACGTTTATTATTTTTGGTGCAAAATTCCCCATAATTTCACTTAAGTAATTACCATCAAAAAGTGTAACTGCATGATCATAAAGACTACAGCAATTGATTCCAACATTGAACGCACAGCTTGTTTTGCTGCATGATTGCTTTCAACTCCGGCTAGCGCAATAGATTTGGGATCGCCCACTCTTAACATGGGTTGTATTTTTAATGAGTTGACATTTCCTACCGTAAATTTAATCTCATAATGACACCAGGAAATATATTTTGTTTTTATTTTCATAATTATGAAACAACTCCCTGAGTTTGAGATTTTGAATGAATGTAGTACAAGTCATCCCCTACTTTTACTTAATGTACGGTACAATCGTAACCTATAAAAGACCATTGGCTAATTTCAGCCTAGGCTAGGCTTAGGCAAGCCAGAGTTGTCTAGGCCTAGGCTAGAGGTTTGCCTACCGTAGGCATAAAATAAAAAAAAGGAATCCCTTCTCAAACCTGTGCTTTTAACTAATAGGTCTAGGTACCTAAGGCTAATTAAATATTAAATTTCAATGCATGTACAGAAAAAGATTGTGATCTACAATCCCACGGTAGAAATGGATTATACCAACTATGATGCCTCGGCATAGCTTCAGAAATCACCGTTTTAAAATCGCAAATTCAGTTATATAGTACATACATTGGAGTTTATACATCGATAATAAGTATCACAAATATGTACACTTACTATGAATATAACTTATGCAAAATCAGACAAAAAAGACACAAAATCACAAACTATCTGGTCAGTGGTAGATATTTTGGACAGAACACCTGAGAAACAACATCGTTCGAGCACTGTGTAGACTATAGGATTCCCAAAGATTCCATCGTGATTAGACCGTTCAACAA
This sequence comes from Anneissia japonica, assembly GCF_011630105.1. Lineage (NCBI taxonomy): Eukaryota > Metazoa > Echinodermata > Crinoidea > Comatulida > Comatulidae > Anneissia > Anneissia japonica. Next base: position 770,855 of record NW_022704401.1, on the reverse strand, counting down.
AAAAGGGTGTGCAGGTCAGAACTATTGTTAAATTTAACCAATTTTTAGATTTTTCTAAAGCCAATGATGATAATTTATACAAATTAAATGATTGATTACATGCGGTGCAAGAGCCCTTGGAAGCGAAAATTATGCTCCAAAATACTGCAAAAGTCAGGTATTCACATTGAAAAACACTCATGTATTTTAGTCTCTGCCGATTGCCCAGAACACTTACTGGACTTGGAATTAGTATAAACATATAAGTGTTAAACTAATGAACACTTTGGAAGCCTATATAACTTTATGGGATAGCTATTATGATTTTCAGAGTCAAAAACAGCTAATATTCATCATTATTCACGTTATCCATTGAGTGTGTTGTGTTTTGGTCTCCCAAAAATAATTGTATTGTGTTGACTGGTAATGCTTCCTTTAGTTTTGTTAGTCACTTAAGGGGTGTTTTCGATGAAGAAATGAACGCTCTGAAGGGGTATTTATTCAAGGGAGGGTCTATTATGGCATTTGTTCAAATAAGTATATTATATTCAATTTTTATTAAAGTATATCAAATGTATACTTTATAATATACATAATGCATCTCATATTTTCTTTTTCTTATATGATTTCCAGCTTGCATTTATCACAATGATGTTTTGAATTTGACAACTAAAAATACATTGTTTTTATTTTTTCACTGAATAATGAATATTGAAAATAAACAAACAAACCGTGCAGGCCTTATGTAATGCTTTGCATCCACTTATCTAGGATTTGCATACATGCTTAATTAAAGAGCGTGATAAAAATGTTATTTCTTATTATAATAATTACATTTTATTGTTATTTTCTTCTTTTTCTCTATCATTTAAATGAAACAATACTAAGCTGTAATAGACAAAATATCCATTATACAAATTACATGAAAAATTATTCATCCGAAAAGTTAAACCAACCTTCTTTTTGGAATGTCCAACGACAGATCATGACAGATTTCCGATTTAGTAACGACTTCTTTGCACTTGTTACATCGTATCGTGTGAAGGACGGTGAATTCAAAATTGCGAGATATTGCACAGGGATACTTGGCTGGCGTACTCTGATCATTGGCAGCATCTAGAGCGAGTCGTTTGGTATTTTCTACATCTTTTAAGGAGGTAGCATTCTTGTTCAGTTTTAGGACATCTTCCTTGAGTTGGTCGAGACACTGTCCTAAGAATTCATGGGCATCCTATGCAAGTACAAGTACACAAGAGCTAAATAATTAATTAGTAAAATATGTTTTCTTTCCATTACATTCTTGTTTATTTTATTATTTTCCCACAAAATACAAATTAATGAAAACCCCCTTAACACTGGACTGGATTTCTTTGGTGCAATACACACGAAGGATACCCCACAAAAGTCCTGGGACTTACTTCCAGTGGGGTCATTCTGGTGGTGAATTAGGCAATACACAGGGAGACAATCCCTTACTTATTTTAAAAGTTTACTGCGTTCTTTAACGTACACAAGTGACAAATGGCTTAAACGTCTCATTCGAAAGATACAAGATGAAGAATGGTATGCAGCCACAATAATTTCTTAAAAAAAAAATTTATATATCATCACCAACATGTTATATATATATATATATATATATATATATATATATATATATACATATATATA
>NW_022704401.1:758381-769180 GCF_011630105.1 Anneissia japonica | reverse complement strand
GGTCCTCCCCCGGGAAAATTTTGATTTCTAGATGGCAGGAAATGACCTTTCTCGACTTTTAAGCTAGGTTTCTAATGACTTTGTTCTTCAAAATTCAAGGTTTCCAAAGAACAGGGAGGTCCGGGGGTCCTCCCCTGTGAAAATTTTGATACTTAGAAGGCGGGAAATGAGTTTTCCCGACTTCCGAGGTGTCTTTTAATTACTTTTAAGTTCTTCAAAATTCAAGGTTTTCCCCTCTTGAAAACAGTCAGGTAAATTTATCCCTGTAATTACAGTAGATAGGCCTTATGTGTGTATACATACATAAAAAAATTGAGTAGGCCTAATTGCATACCATTTTTTTCCCATTAATCCATAAATCCCAAAAAGAAAGGGGGGTCCGGGGGTTCTCCCCCGTGAATATTTTGATTCCTAGAAGGCAGGAAATGAGTTTTCCCGACTTCTGAGGTGTCTTGTAAGTTCTTTAAAATTCAAGGTTTTCTCCTCTTGAAAACAGTCAGGTAAATTCATCCCATTGTTATTACAGTAGATAGGCCTTATGTGTATATACATACATAAAAAAGAAATGAGTAGTTGCATACAATTTTTTTCTATGAATCCATAAATCCCAAAAAGAAAGGGGGGTTCTCCCCCAGGAAAATTTTGATTCTTAGAAGGCGGGAAATGGGTTTTCCCGACTTCTGAGGTGTCTTTTAGGCCTAATTACTTTTAAGTTCTTTAAAATTCAAGGTTTTCCCCTCTTGAAAACGGTCCGGTAAATTTACTGCATTGATATTAGAGTAGATAAGCCTTAATGTATGTATACATACATTAAAAAAAAATGAGTAGTTGCATACGATTTTTTCCATGAATCCACAAATCCCAAAAAGAAAGGGGGGTCCGGGGGTCCTCCCCCGTGAAAATTTTGATATCTATAAGGCGGGAAATGAGTTTTCCCGACTTCCGAGGTGTCTTTTAATTACTTTTAAGTTCTTCAAAATTCAAGGTTTTCCCCTCTTGAAAACAGTCAGGTAAATTTATCCCTGTAATTACAGTAGATAGGCCTCATGTGTGTATACATACATAAAAAAATTGAGTAGGCCTAATTGCATACCTTTTTTTTTTCCATTAATCCATAAATCCCAAAAAGAAAGGGGGGTCCGGGGGTTCTCCCCCGTGAATATTTTGATTCCTAGAAGGCAGGAAATGAGTTTTCCCGACTTCTGAGGTGTCTTGTAAGTTCTTTAAAATTCCAGCGGCTGAGAATGATCTGTCTCTTATACACATCTAGATGTGTATAAGAGACAGGTGTATATACATACATAAAAAAGAAATGAGTAGTTGCATACAATTTTTTTCTATGAATCCATAAATCCCAAAAAGAAAGGGGGGTTCTCCCCCAGGAAAATTTTGATTCTTAGAAGGCGGGAAATGGGTTTTCCCGACTTTTGAGGTGTCTTTTAGACCTAATTACTTTTAAGTTCTTTAAAATTCAAGGTTTTCCCCTCTTGAAAACGGTCCGGTAAATTTATTGCATTGATATTACAGTAGATAAGCCTTAATGTATGTATACATACATAAAAAAAAAAATGAGTAGTTGCATACGATTTTTTCCATGAATCCACAAATCCCAAAAAGAAAGGGGGGTCCGGGGGTCCTCCCCTGGGAAAATTGTGATTCTTAGAAGGCGGGAAATGAGTTTTCCCGACTTCTGAGGTGTCTTTTAATTACTTTTAAGTTCTTTAAAATTCAAGGTTTTCCCCTCTTGAAAACGGTCAGGTAAATTTATCCCATTGTTATTACAGTAGATAGGCCTTATGTGTGTATACATACATAAAAAAAATTGAGTAGTTGCATACGATTTTTTCCATGAATCCATAAATCCCAAAAAGAAAGGGGTGTCCGGAGGTTCTCCCCGGAAAAATTTTGATTCTTAGAAGGCGGGAAATGAGTTTTCCCGACTTCTAAGGTGTCTTAATTACTTTTAAGTTCTTTAAAATTCAAGGTTTTCCCCTCTTGAAAACGGTCAGGTAAATTTATCCTATTGTTATTACAGTACATAGGCCTTATGTGTGTATACATACATAAAAAAAAATTGAGTAGTTGCATATGATTTTTTTCCATGAATCCATAAATCCCAAAAAGAAAGGGGTGTCCGGGGTTCTCCCCCGGAAAAATTTTGATTCTTAGAAGGCGGGAAATGAGTTTTCCCGACTACTGAGGTGTCTTAATTACTTTTAAGTTCTTTAAAATTCAAGGTTTTCCCCTCTTGAAAACGGTCAGGTAAATTTATCCTATTGTTATTACAGTACATAGGCCTTATGTGTGTATACATACATAAAAAATATAAAAGCTGTCTCTTATACACATCTAGATGTGTATAAGAGACAGATAAATAAATGAGTAGTTGCATGCGTATTCTTTTTTTCCATGAATCGATAAATCCCAAAAAGAAAGGGTGATCCGGGGGTTCTCCCCCGGGAAAATTTTAATTCGTAGAAAGCGGGAATGAGCTTTCCCGACATTTCCGCCGGCCATGTTACATACATTTATTTCTCTAAAATGGAAACCTTGTATGATATATCATCAATGTTTTATATTGAGTGTATTCGATCTTTGCTAAATTACCTAATATTACTGGAACTTGTAAATTGTATATCCAAAGACTAGAGTCTAGGCAGAATTAATCTATATACTTTAGGGGTTTATTCCATCCAAGTACATCTCCCTCCCCATAAAAAATATTGTTTTGTATTCTCATAAAAATTGTGGAAAAACGTTTGACCCCCTCACCCTCTTAGTTTTGGCTGACTGAAGTTGGATGTAAATAACTTTGGCTTTTCTTGCCAACTCCTAAAAATACCGTCTCCAAGACGCGCTTTCTTGGGACTTGGTAGAAGTTGTGGCTTTCTTGCTGCAGAAGGTTTCCTGAAATAATAATATAAATTTGGTTTTTTTTTTTAATGTGAAATAAAATTATAGATAAAAAAAAAAATTTCAAGAACTCTTGATCTGAAGGCTGACTTCAGAATGCATACAAAGAATTACAATTATACTGATTCGATAACAAATTAACAAATCATATTTACAAATGTTCTGATTTTAAAATAAGAAGTCAATTTAGGAGAATTTGCTTCCCTACACAGAGAACAGTAAAAAATATTTGTCTTTAATATACTTATTTATTTAAATAAACGACCCGCTCTGAACAAACACCACACTTGATTAAACACCCCTTCTAGAGCCGTAGTTGTAATGAACGCCTCCCTCAAATACATGCCCCGAGGCCTTTATTTCTCTCTCGAATAAACGCCCTCTAAACGACTAAACATATCTAGTGCAAGCAACATCATTCTCAATAGTCTATAATGTTCTACTCTGGTAGAATTACATTTTTTCTAACCCGGTTTGGATCAGTAAGTATTTATGATCACGCATTAACAAATGTGACGGAAATTATGTGCTGTAGTTCCCCACATTTATACAGTGAAATTAATGTTTATTCGAGTTTTATACATATGCATTTTACACCAAAAAACATACACGCATCCCTTGAATAAATTCCTCCTCAAAAACCCTTCTCAACAACAAACGCCCTGATTTTAAAATAAATATGGTATATTGTCAGTTCAAATCTGCACTGTTTGTAATTGAAGTGCTTAAAATTTTGGAGCTCAACGACCACTTTGTAAGAAAGTAGCAAACCCTAACACCCTTAAATAAATATCAGATTTTAATAAGCAAACAAACTGCTTAAATATCTACATTTAATACAACTTACTCTAGAAAATTCTGAGAGGCAGCATGTAGCATCTGTTTCCCTCGACTGTAAAACGACGATGCAGGCTTCTTCACCGATGATGCTGGAGCTGAGGAAACATTCAAAAGGTGTAAGCCCATGTGTGACACCAAAAGCACCTTGTGATATTCCAGCTGGGGCTAGGCCCACAGATGTATGGTAATGGTACAGAATACTACTTAATGCTTTTGTTACTCTAGAAAATACAGCTAGTTTCTGATCTGTATATCGTGCTTTTCTACATGGCGCAGTTAGATCGAAAAGCATAAACAAAACTTGTTTGTAATATCCCCCTTGTAGGTCTAAACACAAGCATGTTCTATTAACTCAGGTAAATCCTTGACCTTTATACACTGAAGAGATAATGAGGACAATTACAAGATATGTATCTATGACATAGTAGACCATGATAAGACGGGCAATTGTATTTATTTTTTCGAATCTGAATAACTATTTTTCAGAAAGTGGAAGATAAATGTCTAAAGGAAATTTATATTATGTGGAAGAACCTAAATATGTACAAAGTTCACAGGGCTAACAATGCAAAAATTATTATAGTAATCAAACTTACTTCTTAATTTCTTATTCTCTTCAAATGATTCCATAAATAATGATCCGCCTGATTCTTTTCTCTTGTGATATATGCTTTCAGGTTTACGTGATCTGAAGAAAAATAATAAAAACAAATCACACATAAAGTTGAGCCTCAATTTAACCTTTAACCTTCAATTGTCTTCCAGTGTACTGCCCAATTCACCACCAGAAGGACCCTACTAGAAATAAGTCTCAGGACTTTCTTGGGTTAGCCTTAATGTGTAACACACGGAAAAATCCAATACAAATATTTACTAGGTTGAGGGGCATGGTTCAAATTATATAGCGAGGCTGTACTATATCCCAAGTTGAAGTCGATAGACATAGTACAGCCCCAGATCACCAAGGTCTATAATTTGAACTATGACCTGAATAAAATTCCAGTAAATATTTGTTTTATATACCACTATATAGATTCCCTGTTCATGAGTCGCAAAGAGGCTTAGGCCTAAAACTTGGCTAGCCCTTCATTGAGGCCTGCATTTGATAACTCGTTTACACTCGGTAAATCAGTTTATTGTTGAAGGCGTGCTTCTACTAATTTTTAATCAAATTTGACCTAATTTGATGACCTGGAGGCTGACGATTGCTCTGCTGCATACTGGTAGGCTAGGAATAACAACGGCAGAGTATTCTAGATTCCTCTTCACGACTCAAGGACGGGGAATCTATGTAGTGGTATATAAAACAAATATTTACTGGGATTTTAATTGGGTCATAGTTCAGCCTCCAGATCACCTCGGACTATAATTTGTACCATGCCCCTCGTTATTTGTATACTATATATTACCTATACAGGTGACGAACATTCATTTTTACACACAATCAGTATTCAAGAAATACAAAAGTATTACTTTAGTTAACATTTACAATATTTATTTCTAATAAATCAATTTATTATATTCATGTTTTACAAAAGTATTATTGAATGAAACACACCTTTGTTTAGAATCCACATTTTCTTTGTCAAGATCATCTGACTCTCTGACATCATCAAATAGTGGTAAGGTACCACCATCAACATCAGAATCAGCACTATTTGGGCCATCATATGCAAATAATTTTAAGACGCTAGTGGGCGTGGTCATTGGGTTGCTTGAATTGAGGCGTTGATCCTTAACAGGCGTCTAATGGTACAAAAAATATCAGATGAAAAATATTTATTTATAGACAATAGAATAATAGGCGGTAGGAATTATTGATGAGATAAACAATGTGTACTTTTGATGTCAGTATTTGATTGTACAATTTTGTTTAGCAATTAATATAAGTAGTCAAAATTAGAAAAAAAAAGTGAAATTACATAACATCATAGACATGAGGTACTGGGACAATAAACAATTAATTATATATACTTATATAGTAAACCAATTTCATATTGTTAAAGGCACTGTAGAAATCCTACACTATTACATTAAATATTTACTATTAAAATATATTTTCAATTCTGATTCAAATTTAACATGTTTCTCTCAAATATCACTTTACGCCTTAAATTGCCGATAAACGGTGCGGTGTTGGTTTGGTTCGTTTAGGCGTTTTCTTTTTTCCTTGTTAGTCTAGGTTCATGGTTTTATTATTCTCTTGTCCGTTTCCTTCCGTTGTTGTGAAGCGCCTCGAGGTTGGTCTAACGGGAGGCGCTATACAAATCGCAAATTATTATTATTATTATTGATGTGGGGGTAAATGCTATGGAATTACATTGTTTGTAAACGTAAACATCCCATTTCTCACATTTCTGATTGGATGTTAGCATGAACCGAAATAGATGTGGATGAAAAGCTTGTCATTTTGATAATGCATAATATTACGACACAGTAACAAGTATTTTTAAAAGTTTTTTGAGTGTGTGGCAGGTTTTGGATATTCCGGTATACCAACTATTTGGTTTGGAAGGTATGGGAAGTGAAAGGAGATTTGCTATTGCTTAGAAAGTAGTGGACTTGCAACTGTTGTCATCAGGTAAGAAACCTTTAAACCAATTAATAAAATGTGAACAAATTTAATTTACCTTGACATTATTATGATGACTATGTACCAGGTTGCCTGATGTTGGTGATAAACTAAATGAATGATTCAACTGTCTCTCATTGTACTTCAGCCCATCTTAAAAGAACAAAAAGGGCATAATTTTCGGCATAATAAATATAAATACTTTTATAGTCAATATAAATATATAATATACAAATATTTATATTTTTGAAGGACTAAATGACCTTTAAGTTCTTAATAGGTGAGACATTTTAATGGTGGGTGGGTGATAACATTATTAAAGAGTGGATTTTAAGGTTGGAAAATTGGGTTAATAAGGGTGGGTGGAAGGCCATGAAATTAGCTTTAGACTGGCCCCACCCACTATAACTACATCCCTGATATGCCTTTGACCCCCAAAAACAAATAATAGTGGAATTATGTCTACTTTCAACAAGGCTAGAAAAAAAAATAAAATAAAAAAAAAATAAAAAAAACCAAAATAAATAAATTAAATGCATTAATATACCTTTCATTACATTTTCAAGCAGATTATTCAACTTTGGAAGCTTTCGTTTGTTTGATTCATCTTTAGTTTGTATACGGATATTGCCACCTTCTACCAAGTGAATTAACAAGTTGGTTGAATTCAAAGTAATATTCCTTATGGTCAACTTGCTCAACTGCGAATGAAACAAATAGGATAAATGATTCTAATAGATTATATGTGACCAACGAGCACCCATCTCCCACTAAATGCTATATTTCCAGGATACTGTATATATTTGCATTCAAATTTCCAATTTACTATAGGATTTAGCTATTACCAACATCATTAAAATAATGATCTGAGGTGCAAACTATCAATTTTGGTTGGTGCCAAATATATTTGAATAGAAATTAGTTAACATATTAATTATTAAATATGGTATTCATATATCATATAAATAATAATTAATAATAATAATAATTTCTATGTAAGTGGATGTTGCCTCACAACTTCAATACAGTTTCAATAATGTTTGCTCATTGATTTTAAATTCATATCTGTAAACACTGTTTGATTATCAATACAGTATAAGGTTAATTAAATTTCACCTTGAATTTTTTTTGCCAGCCATGTTTTGGTTTGACCGTGCAGCGAACCTCGCCCTCTGCAGTCGCAATAATCTCTAGGGAGCCATCCTTCCAAGGTTGCTGGCCACCAGAAATGCTACTGAATTTCACCTGTCCATCAACTTCATATAGAATTTGACCCGGATATGATACAACACTCATGTTGATATCTCAGGTGACTTAGTTCTGAAAGACTAGAAATACAACATTTTTTGTTGCTATAGATTTTTAATGGTTACACAAGTAGGAATTTGCATATAATTAGCATTGTTACAGCGCCTTAACATCGACACTTGTTTAGAGCCGCTCCACAGTTGGTAGAACCATGTTTTATCAGACTTAAAATTCAGGTCCAGTGTACACATCTGGCTCGTGTGCACTTTAAAATTGTATCTATGGAAAAGTTGGGTGTTACCCCGATGCTATGGTTCAATTCAGTCACTACCGTTGTGGAATGATGTTAATGCCCATATGCAATTTAACACAATGGCGCAAAGAGTTTAAGGGTTATTTTTCTACCTTTACCATTTGTTACATAAAAAACCATGTCTTTCTTTATATTGTTTATTGGCTCCAATTATGCACATTATGTAACCTTCTCCATCTTTCAGTGGTGTATGTATGACAGGGCACACCCCATTCAACTGGTATCCTTTTTTAATAACTCTTTTAAACGTAAAGAATTTTTGTCCTTCAAACTGTACTGTACATCTTTAAATTTTAACCAATTTTGATAGTTTAACAATCTACGAGCAACAAATTTCCGTAAAAGAATGCAATAAAGTGAGTCTGAGTATGAGTGAAAGAAAGACTGATTCTAATTGTGTGGTGGATACAAAAAAAAAACTATAAATATGCAAGGAACTCGTTGAAATATGTGCGCAAAATTTAATTTCGAATACATTGGTTGAGACTGTACATATGCCAAGGCCCAATTTTCTGCAACATTTGCATGGAAATCATTTAATTTTCTTCCCGGAAGTGGCTTCTCCCAACTTCAGACTTCTGGGATATATAGATTCGGCCAGGCTAAGGCCTAGCATTTGTACCCTGTCCAGATGGCCAGGTCTGCTGTGTTCTGTGTGGGAATGTTTGTTCTGTCACATTCCCTCAACAAGCCAAGGAAAATAGGCAGCCTGGGCACAACAAAAATGACTTAAGTAGATTTACTTGTTTACTTACATTTTATTAAATTATTAGTATTTACTATTAGCTTAGGCTACAGTAGGCTAGGCCCTAGGCTAATTCATTCAGATATCAATAACCAAAAGTACAATTTTCTCTGATCTGAATAGGCCTAGGCCTACGTCAAATTAACAGAAGCCTAGGCTAGCCCTATATATGAATGTTTGTTGGCCTACTAGGCCCGGATCACCCTATGCCATAGATAGGCCTACACTAAAATAAGCCCTGGTCGGCTCTCGGCTCACTTGCGATGAGCCTAGCCTACCTTCCTCTACTAGTTTGGCCTAGGCCTTGCAGCTAGCTGGCCACCCACCTAGGCCTAGCCTGTACAAAAATTTCCTAGCACACGTTAAATAATAAGGTGAAATCTGCGAAAATACAACATACTACTTGTTAAAAACTTTTTCAATTTACTATATACCAACCGATATTTTGTTGCAGCACTTATTTTCGACGATATTCTGTCTAAACAACGTTGGAAAAAAAGCATGTACGGTGTTTTGTTTTGGCGTGTGTTGTGTATCGAATGAGGGCGTCAGTTGAGGCTTGAAATTGGCGCGAAATTAGGCCTAACGGGATGTCGTGTCAGTGGCAAGTTGCTAAAGTAACAGGACTCAGATGAAGTTCAAGTTATAAAGTGAACTATTCAGGGGACACCTCTATTAAGGGGACACTTTTCTGTGAAACGAGGGGAGATATAGGCCAGTCATTTAACACTGCGGCCAAGGGGACACCCAGGGGCGGATCCAGAGATGTCCAAAAAGGGGGGGGGGGGGCGAAAGGGGGAGCCGAAAGTTGGGACAATTGAGACAACACTGTCGCAGGGGGTCCGGGGGGGGCATGCCCCCGCGAAATATTTGTGTTCTAGACGCCGGAAAATAACATTTGAGGCGTTGTGGGCTATCATTTTTTTCTTTTCTTTCTCTTTTTCTTTTCTTTCTTTTTTTCTTTTTTGACCTCCCAAAAGGGGGCGGGGGGCCGGGGCGCCCCCCCCCCCTAAATCCGCCCCTGGACACCCCTATTAAGGGACGGGGACACCTGAGTGCTAATGGTCAAATAACCCCTATTATGGGGACACTTTTTTTTCTATTGTATCGCAACAAATACAAGACTCAAAATTTAAAAAATCACTAAGCTTTAAATATTGACAAATTTAGAGCAACTTATTAAGGAACTTTTGCACCTTTCTACTGCTGCTTGTCAAGGGCGAGCTTTTGTTAATAAATAATAATAATAATATTTTAACTGAAATTGCAAAAAGAATTTTGAACCAAGTGAAATAATCCGTCTGTGAACAAATGACGTTCACGCCGCCACGGCCACCTCAGCCCCACCAATAAGTGGTAGGCCTAAATAATCGAGTTTTTCTTTTGTCCACTGCTGTATCGCCATTGAACTCATGGGTGCACTCCCTTTTTAGCTCTTCCTCTCTTTAACTCAAATTTGTCACCCTATTTTTTATTTTCCGGCTTGACTCACGAATGCTGTCTCTTATACACATCTAGATGTGTATAAGAGACAGGGATCTGCGCCTGTTGACCCTTAACCATTGGGATTTCCTTTTCTTCGTTTTTCGTGCACTTTTATAGGATTTTAATTCATTCATTAACATTCCATCATGAAACAATATTGGGAACATGTAAAACTAATGTTGTTTTAATTACATCTCTACTGATTTAATATTATAAATGAATTGTATTTGCCTTGAAAATTAATGCTATAAATTAGTTGTAAATTCTACTGTAACTAATTATGTTAATAAAAATAAGATTATGAAGAATTGTATGTCATCGTTATATGAAAACATGCCAAAAACCCCTATTCACGTTTTTGGTAGGTGTCCCTTGAATAGGGGTACCCCAATTCGGGGGACACCCCTATTAAGCGGACAATTTTTTTGGTCCCGAAGGTGTCCCCTTAATAGGGGTTCTACTGTATTTTAAAATATCATCATTGATGATCTTTGCAGCTAAATTACGAATGATACATTAACAAAAATCCTGAGTCTCTACATTGCACAAAGATTACAAAACAACAACACATAAATTCCGTTTCACTACTCTATCTAATCAGTTATCTAATAATCCTGTCTCTTATACACATCTAGATGTGTATAAGAGACAGAGACAACAATGTCCTGGGGGGTCCGGGGGCA
>NW_022704401.1:749000-758357 GCF_011630105.1 Anneissia japonica | reverse complement strand
CCTTAAAAGTTTGTAATACAGATATAACTTTTGAAAACAAACACAATCAGATTATCTAACAAGTCGAACCGAAAATTGGAATGTGCGTCAAACTAATGTTATAGGTTTCAAGCAACACTATTAAAGAAAATACAGTAACACAAAAGTGATAAGATAGGCCCTAAATAAGTTTTACGCTTTCACGTACGTCCAAGAAAAATAATAGAGCTACATGAATTAGGCCCCTCATCATCGGAGGTTGATTATTATGATTATGATTATTATTACCCTTTGTGTGCAATGCCGGAGCCAGGATTTTCAAACGGTGTGGGACAATATCAGGTTACGTAAATTTCAAATAATGTGGACCTATTTTCTACGTTGCCCTGTTTTACACAAAAATATGAATAATCTGGACCCATTTTCTTAAAAATTGTGTGGGACTGTCCCAAAGTCTGGCTACGGCATTGTTTGTGTGGAACAAGGGAAGAGAGTGACATCTCAAAGCTAATTTATTTTCTTATTTACACATTGTGTTCAGGCTTTGAAATTAACATTTGATAAACCTCTCAGTTCTATCTTTAATCACGTAAAATAGGCTTACAACACAAACCGGCGGGGGATCTTGTTGGCCTCCTTGCCCCAGCTTAGTTGCTCGAGCTGTGCTCGCAAGGCTCGTATCAGGGGCGGCGCTAGCGGGGTCCGGGGGAGGGCAAAGGACCCCAGTCGGGGACCACTGAACCCCGCACTTGGATCCCACTGTGGGGGAATTTCCAGCAAGGTCGTCAGGGAAAAATGAAATCTGGACCGCCGAAAGTACAATTTAGGTATACCGTACCTTACTAAGCTTTCAAATTTTAAGGATTAAAAACTTTAAGTGGGAGGAGTGCTACCGTATGTGCGAGGTGTTTTCGCGATAGTATGGGTTGCGGTGGTAGTGCAAGATCTTCAGTAGCGTATTTTGCGAATTAGCACCCCTCAACTGATCATCGAGGCCCCCCCCCAACTTCACGTTCGCACCCCCATTTCAAGACTTCAAGAACGAACTCGAGACGTCAAGGAATTATGAAGATAAAGTATGAAGATGAATAGGAAGTCGGAGATGCCCATAAAGAAAATGAAAATCATGTAAAGTAAATAAATGTTATGAAAAGCAAATGAAAATGGGTCTATATTTTTGTATCTGCTCCAATACTGGTAAACAATGTAAATTAAAATAATGAGCAAGCGTCATATATTTGTTACACAAATAAGCAACATTAGCTTTTCATTTATTTTGTTTCAAGCAAACCAATTATATCATAGAACTTACATGAATTTACAATATATCATTCAAAATAAAATATTCTTTTATATAAGTTATATAACTTACAATATATATTTTTTTTTACATTTTTATATTGCAGGGTTTTACCGACCATAACCTTGTACAGTTTTATCACCCTCTACAATAATCCTCTTACCATATATACACAATTCTATAATCTTTATTATTTTTTATTGCAATTTATTTAATTTGGGTCTTCAGGTAATTCGATTAGAATCAGTAGTAGTAATTGTATTTTGACCTATGCCTCTAACCATACAACTAACCATTTGGAAATCTATCGTAATACGTTCACTTTACACATTGTCTTTCCAGGGTCTAATTTATAAGAAGTAATTCTTCCTGTCTTTCCAGGGGATAATTTGTAAGAAGTAATTTTTCAGATCCCTGACACAAAACATGTAATACATTTTCTATTTCATTGGTGAGGTCGCCATTTATCTTGGTTAGTAGGGTTAGAAACAAAAACGCATGAATTGGTATGATGGTACAGGACGCAGTCCTGTAATTTAACCGACGAAATCATTTTAGTCTTGCAGTAGCAGTCATGAAAGCTGCAATTACAACATTCAATTTCCTATTTATAGTAGGCCTTTGTCCATCCCTCTCATCTAAGGCTAAAATATCATTAAGTTTATGTTACTGACAATAATTTCTGGGTTACAAAGATCATAATACTTAGTTTAGATCAGAACTACCGTGTAACCCCAATGAATACGGGAACCAATATACAAAGAGCCCTCTTCCAAAAGTAATAATTTAACTGTTTTCCTCATTAAGAGTGATAGTTATTGTGACCACCACTAAGGTCCCAAGGAATTTCACATTCCTTTTTTACTTGTCACATCTCCAGCGCATCGATAAGAGCTATATTCAATTTTCATTGTTATTAATTCGCATTAAATGTTTAATCCGGCCTGTACGACTGGCTCGTTTTAGATTTCTAGATTGATGATTGAACAAATTTCAGGAGTAAATACAAATTTATTTGGAGAGTGTATATTCATTTGATTGAACAAGAAGGGCTACAAAATGGGGGCTCATCTGGGAACATACCAATCTTCAATTGTGATTAGTGGAATTCTGGAAAAGTTCAGAGCCAGTGTACGAGGATGCCAGATTATCAAACCTATGGGATAGAATTGTGCGAGGAAGAGAAATATCATGTACAGCAGAGTCTATTGATGGCAAGCAGGAAGTTCAAAATAGACACAGCAAGGATATGTAAGTGCTTATGTGGTGCTCTCCCAGTAGACAAGATATAGAGAAGAGAAGAGGTTGATGTGCATGGTTGGCAGAAGACGATGGTTAATGGTTAATGGTTATTAATTTATAAAGCGCAAAATACAAAAAGTCTCTAAGCGCTATCAGGCAAGTGTAAAGATGGAACGGAAACCAAAACCACAAAATAAAAAGAAGTGAAATTTGAATACCATGCCAGCACCCAAACCGAAGTATGGGGATACGCCCTCATCGCTGGCTAGGGTTCAATCTAATTGAACTGCAGTCAGCACCTGTTGAGTCTCGGCCATCTCGGATTTGGGCGCCTTTAATGGGACGAGAATAAGTGGGTCTTAAGTCGTTCTTTGAAAATGGTGACAGAAGGTGACTCACGAATAAATAAAGGTAACAAGTTCCACAACTTGGGCCCAGCAACCATAAACGATCGCTCCCCACAAGACTTTAACCGAAAGGATGGACAATAAAGATTGGTTGAGTCAGTTGTTGACCGGAGGGAACGAGTGCAAGTTGCAGAACGAACCTTAATTAATTCGGAAATGTATTGTGGTGATAACTTGTGAATTGATTTGTAAACATATAGAAGTACTTTGAATTCAATACGCTGTTTCACTGGCAACCAATGAAGACGACGAGGAGTAGGGATGATGTGATGGAATTTAGGTGTCCCGGTGACAAGACGAGCAGCGATGTTCATCAATAGCTGCAGCTTTCTAATTGATGTTAATGGTATTCCGTAAAGGACTCCATTACAATAATCCAATCTTGATGTAACCAATGCATGTACAAGTTTTGATGTAGCATCTTCATTTAAAAAACGCCTAACTGCCTTGATGTTGCGGAGATGGAAGGATACTACTCTGCATGTGTTCGTAATATGTCTAATCACGGATAGTTTGGAGTCAAACGTTACACCGATATGTCGCACCTCAGAAGATGGAATGATGTAGGTGTCTCCTACGCGGATGTTTTCAATGATGGGTACATTTAGACGGCGTTTAGGCTTTATATACAGCACTTCTGTCTTGTCTGTATTGCAGCAAAGCATATTGATAGACAGCCATCTATGAACATCATCAATACAACCTTCTAATTTGCGAACTGTCTCTGCGGCAGCCTCCGGACTAAAAGATGTGTACAATTGCGTGTCGTTGGCATAAATGTGATATTTAATACCGTGTTTCTGAATGATGTCACCAAGAGGACGTACGTAAATAAGGAACAAAATGGGCCCCAAGGTAGAACCTTCAGGAACACCAAAATTCACTGGGACTGGAACTGAAATGGCTGATTCCACTCTAACAGACTGTTGTCTAGATTTTATGTAAGAGTTGAACCATGTTAATACTGTACCAGAAATCCCTAAAGCTGAAAGTCAATCAATGAGGATACTGTGATCGATGGTATCAAACGCGGCGGACAAATCGAGGTACACTGATAATGTACAATATCCGTTGTCAAGGGCCTGCAAAATATCATTATTAACTTTCATTACAGCAGATTCCGTACTGTGTGCTTTTCTAAAGGCTGACTGGTAAGAATCAAATAAATTATTGGAATTTAAAAAACTTAACAAGAATTGAACAGACAACTTTCTCAATGATCTTGGCTACAAAAGGGATATTAGTAACTGACCGATAATTGATAAACGAATGAGGATCCAATGTTGATTTTTTCAAAAGTGGCATGATAATACCAATCTTTAAAGAGTCGGGAAAAATGCTGGAGGATAGGGACGAATTGACAAGAGAACGAAATAATGAGACAGCACAATTGAGTTTACGAACAATCTTGGTAGGGAAAGGATCCAAATCACAAGATTTCAGTGCCATAGATATAAGAAGTTTTGCAACCATGTCTTCACCGACTGTCTCAAAGCTTTCAAGTTTGGTGATATGACATGAGGGATGAGATGCGGCCGTGAAAGATGAAACTTCAGATTTAATAGAGATACTCTGACGCAGACGTTTGATTTTATCAACAAAAAATCAGTAGCCAACTGAAGCTTACTGGATGATGGTGGTAAATTTGCCATGGTTGTCCTACCAAGTAGCTTGTTGGCAAGTTTGAACAGAGCTCTCTGATCATGTCCACATCCATCGATCTTAGACTGGAGGTAAGAAACCCGAGAATCTTCAAGCGTACGGTGGTAAATATTGCATTGAATCTTATACTCGGAGAAATCACAATGATTTCAGCCATTTCCGCTCAGCTTTACGTCTTGCTTGTTTAGCTATCCTACAATTATTGGTGAACCAAGCAGGGGATGCATGATTTGAAACGGTCTTAGATTTTAATGGGGCCAGTTCATCTCTAAGTAAGGTAAGTGTATTGTTGTACTGGGTTATTGCGTTGTTCACATCCATGTCATCACTAAAATTAGAGAGAGAATGTGCAATTCTCCGATCAAGAATGTTGATGTCAATGTTATTAAAAAGTCACAACTTTCTTAGCAGGTGCTGGTTTGCGCGCATCGAGTGTAACGTGAAGAAAGAAATGATCAGACAAGGGATATTCATGAACCAGTGAAAGTTTCACAAGATTAGGATTATTTGTAATGACAAGGTCTAGTGTATGCCCTTGTTTGTGAGTGGAAGAATTTATCAGTTGAGTGAGATTAAGTGAATGAATTATATCCAGTAAATGAGCAGTATGTATATTACTCGGATCGTCTATATGAATGTTGAAGTCACCAGTAATGACAAGATTTGAAGATAAAGAATATTGTTCTAAAAGGGTCGAAAAGTCAGAGAAAAATTGTAGAGTGGGATGAGGCGGAGGTCGATAGATTGTTAAAAGTGTGAACCTTTTAGAGACAGTTTTAATCACAGTCTCACATGCTTCAAAAGATTGAAACTGATCTAATCTCTTAAATACAGAGGGAAGATTAGATACCACGGCGACACCACCATCTCTACCTGTAGACCGTGGAAATGAATGGAAGTTGTAGCCATCAGGCTTACAAGCTGTGATGATGGAACTATCATTTTCTCTAAGCCATGTCTCAGTTATTGATACAACATCGATGCCATGATTGACAACGTAGTTATCTCTGGGCAACAATTATCGAAAGCTGCGTGTGTTTTCTGGTAGTGCGGACAAGTCAAAAGATGAGGATGCATACCACGTCTGGAGGGCCGAAACTAAGGCTTTGATACAGGAATCAGATGTTCCTCAGTCCGAGAAAAAGAGGAGGTCACCTGCATTAGACGTGATCGAAGATCTCAAGAGGGAAACACCATCAGCCACTATCAATGACTATCTAGATCCATTAGAGGTTGTCTTTGGCACAACACTTTCAGTTGAAGGACTATTCCACCAATTCATAGGCTTAGATCAGCAGTCAGGTGAAAAGCTATTCAAGACTGCAGACAACTTTACGACAAGTTGTGCGAAACAGGGGTGTAAAAGCCAAAAGTGCCAACCAGGCTCTTTTAAAACAATTTCTGAAAGGCATGTTGTTTCGACCAACTCCTTCTTGTCGACCTTCACCTGCGAGATCAGATAAACAATCCACCATCCTACTTGACACTGTTAGGAAAAGTGCACCGATGGGAGGAAGAATCCTCTGGGAAAAATAAGAAAGCAAAGGCCATTGGAGCCCGAAATGCTCATGTGGCCAAGGTAGAAGCTGCAAAAGACCACAAGGAGAAGGGAATTGCAGAGAGGCTAAGCCGGCTTGAACAAATATTATTGAAGTCCCCAATGGTACAAAGTTACCAACAACCAGCACACCAACACTACCTGACTAGACCAAGCTTTGCCAACATCACCTGTTCAACCGACTACTCCTTGTAACGTAATGCATAGGTCACAACTAAATGTGGATTCTCCCCCATTCACTCCTCGTTCACTTATCCGGCTATTGACAAACCAGGAAGAACCTCCTGAGGAGATAAAAAATATTGTAGTTGTGAGCAGAACACCTCTAACTGAATGTATTGCTGATAAATCAACACATGGGACGAATGCAGATAGCTGTGCTGATAATCCAGAAAATGTTACACCCAGACATGTCCGGGCCAATACAGATATTGTACCTGGTATGGGAGATGGAATGTGTAAGAAAGATATTGTCACCGATGGAAATAGTGTTGATGATGACGGTGTTGTCCCAGTTATTATAAAACAGGTCACCCCAGAAACCTCAGTGGATGCCATAGAAGCTGCTCCTGTAACTTTATCATGTGCTGATAACGCACACGATGAACCAACTCCCGATGATGTAACTGTAGATGGTATTGCCAAATACAAAAAATAAACACCTACCTAGAATAAATGCCCCCTCAAAAACCTTTCTCAACAATAAATGCCCCAGGCATTTCTTTGAATAAATACGATATTACTGTATTTTGGTTTTCTCTCTGGCCAAATTTAGCATTAGTTTAGCCAGGGAACGCAGTCTGGGATTATAGGAAATGCTTGCTTAATACTATAACTTAATATCCTCATTTTGCTAATTACTCTATATATCTATTTTTTATCTTCATTGGTACAGTAAAACACCATTTGAGAACTGTTACATTTTCATAAGCCCAACAACACTATAAATATAACTACAATATGAATGATGTCAGCTTCCTATAATGGTTGATTGGTAGAATGTCGATCGGTGAAACTGGACGATTTGTGTTTGGTAGGTTGTCACCGACAGGCTGAAATACAAGTAAAATATACAAATATAAATACAACATAATCATTTTTTTTTTGGTTTGTTAATGGAAAATAGAAACTTAACTCACCATTTTTTTAAATGTGTTTTCCAGATCCGTATTGTACCATTTCATTGTCATCATTATCGTTGTAGTCTTTTTACATTCTTCATATGTTTTCCATGTTGCCATCTCACGTTCTTTACACAATTTAGTATGCATCCCTAAACTTAATAAAGACAGCCTGTTCACAAGCATTATGTATCTGTTCGTCATTTCCTCTTTATTGATGCCATTTAGAAATTCAAACTGCAATAACAGAAAACACACGGAATAGAAAAAAAAAATTAATTCGTACAAAGAATATTTGATTAGAGGTTCTTAGTTAAAATTGTAAATTTAATTGCAAAGCGTTACTTACCAATTCATCTCCATAAAATTCTAGCTGCTCTTCTATAGCTTCATCATTTCTTTCAATCAAATCGTCTACAAATCTAAGCTGAAAAAAAGTAAATATAATGATAAATATTCTTCCATTTTGTCTTCAATTTTACTCTTCGAATATCTTTTTGCTTTGTGTTTGTTTTATTTATTTAAGAAGTTTAAAAGAACATTTAGTATTCATAGAACCATGATATGATATGATCAACAAACAAGTGAAAACCTACAATGTGTTTATACATAAGTTCAATATGATCCACATACCTTTATAGATGTAGTGCTATATACATTTAATATACCAATTTTCTAAGTTTCTAATCGTTCAGTATTTTTTTTTTTACTTATATTTTAAAACAAATCCATATAGACTGGGTCAATTTCTAGAAAATATGACTTCCGAAGGCAAATTGTGTTAATTTTTGGCTTTACAAGCTTTTTGGGGGTTTTGAAGAGTGCTGAACTCAAATCTGCTGTATGCCAAGCTAAAAAAATGAACAGAAAGCCTCCAAATCCAAGATAGCTGCCAAATATTAATACTGGCCATAACTCCCATAATATTTCACATAGAACAACAATTTTGGGTCCATACTATCATTTGAGGGGCCGAGGCATACAATGGAACCATGAAAATTTCAATTTAGCAAATAGCTGCTGCAGAAATCCAAGATGGCCACCAAAATGGCCGCTAAAATTGAATATTGGCCATAACTCCCACAATATTTCACATAGAACAAAGATTTTTGGGTCCATACTATCATTTGAGGGGCCGAGGAATACCTTGAAAATACTCCTTAAAGATTATTGTAGTTCAAAAGAAAGTCAGAGCTGTCAAAGTATGGACACCCGAGCAGGTAACTATTGGCATAGTCCTAAACGTGGAAGTAATCCATGATTAGCAAACATATGAATCAAGGTAATTATGATAGTTTTAATAAAAATATCTAGTTTTACTTTGTGGGAAAAAACAATCCCAATTCAGGAAACGATATTTCTTACACTTGCACAAAGAAAGGAAGACATAACAAGTTCAATTACCAGTTACTGACAACGATAACGTCTGGCGATCCTGCAATTGGGCAACTCTAACTTTGCTCGCGACCCATAGTTTGAAATAGTTTGAATACTACAGTAGGGCCTAAAGCCTGACACTGACTGCATCGTACAGTACGATGGTCGTATGACCATTGCACGACGTCATGCATGTCATGAGGGCCTGCAAGGCCCTCAGGAAATTTTTGAATGCATTAAATCTAACCTAAGTATAATAATTTTCCATTTAGTGTACGATGCATGCTCTATTAATTGCTTTTTAAGTCAATCGCCGTCTTTTAATTTTAGTTTTTATAACCAACTGTTGTAGCAGTCATCGGTTGCTATAGTGATACGATCAGTATATGTGTGCGTATTTACATTTAGCTGTGTGTTTCGGTCGCAGTTTATTTCGAACAAATATATGGAGCGCCGAAGGAGTTGCGAAAACGAAAAATTTAATATGCCTAGGCCCTATATATTTTAAACTGATCATTTTATACAATAAATATATTTATTTTTCTTGCAGCTTCCAGAGTTTGGATAAAAAATACCAAGAGAATTGAAGGAAACACGAAGAAATAAACGAATAATACGCACATTATCATTCACTTGAAATCTTGAATACCCCTGCGCAGTTCATAAATATGAATATATATTTATATATGATTTTATCATATTGTATATACC
>NW_022704401.1:742133-748935 GCF_011630105.1 Anneissia japonica | reverse complement strand
ATAAATAAAAAGCGAGGTTCAACAGTAGCTTTGATTAGACATTTTATTACTACTTAGTTTCGTACCACACACATGGTGTGACACTCTTCAGATAAAATTGCCTAATGACTAAAAAACAGAAATACAATTGATTGGGATAAGCTGAGCATGCGCAGAAAGCCAGAGCGGTAATACAAAGGGTTCAATTCAATTAGTTCGGTCAGATTAAGGATTGATAAACAATGAAAGGGATTAATGTGATAAACATAAGTTAAGTAGCAACATAACATGGGAAAGATGTTTGCATGCTAGGAGGGGGTTAAAATAAAATTAAGTTACAAAATTTCTTAGAAGAAATTTGTTGGCATGCCTGCCATGCCGAAATGAAGCGCGACCGAAATGATCTGTATTCGGTAGAGGTAGACCTAGGCCTAGTAGGCCTAGCCTAGGCCTAGCTTGTTCGAAAAATCTACCTACTTCATCTCACATTAAGAAATAAGATGGAATCTGTAAAAATACAACATAATATTTGTTAACAAATTTTCAAATTTACTATAGGCCCAACATATACCAACCGATCTGTTTCGCAGCTCTTATTTTCGATGGATGCCATTCAATTCGAGCGGATGTCAGTTCGAGCAGAGATCGTATAATCTTATAATTTCTATAATCTTTGGTTCGAGAGGATGTCAGTTCGAACGGATGCCAGTTCGAGCGGATGCATTTAGTGCGAACTACAACAAGGGCGAATTTATGGTCGCCCTATTTTTGTATTTGTTTGTTTATGCAAAAAATGTTCTGTGCACTAAAGTTCTGTAATGTTTTTGGTACTTTTTGATAATTATTCCATGTTTGAATTTTGAATTACAGTCTTGGCAAATCCGACTAAAATATGGCCGCTAGAAAACACTTAGGCCCTATATTTTAAAACTATAGAATTTCGCACGTAGAATTCACGGTTTATTTTCTCCAGTTAGTTGAATTATGTAGTGTTGTAACAGTATTTGTAGATTTACGATTTAGGCCTATATTTGTAAATGGAAGTAACTGTAAATGTAATTTTTATTCACCATAGAAATTTAAATTATTTTTACGTATATGGTATCAGAAGGTGCACAAATCATTGGTGTAGTAGTGTGACACAGGGGCGGATCCAGTGACGTGTCTTGCCACTAAATTTTTTAAAATGTCAATACTCACTTTAACTGCTGTGCCCCCACCCCGCCGTTTGAACAATTCTGGATCCTCCAGCCACTGTGACAAGACTATCAAGATCATACCAATTTTCTCCACTATTCAACCATTCGTCTATATAGTTCAAAACCCACATTTTTTTCAAACTTAGCATGAGGAAAGAATAACAATGACCAAACATTATTTTTATGAACGTAGGTATGTTTAATTGTAAATTGTTAACCATATAAATCAATTAAATACGACTTTTTTATATATACATATGGCTATAGGCTTCTCCTCCGGAACCCACCGGGCTTTTCCCCTGGCTCCAGTGGCGTAAATTTATTCCAAATCTTTTCAAAGCATAGATTAAACAGTACAGATATAAAAATGGAAATGGAAAGGGCAACCACAAACAAGCAGAGCTCTACCCTTGTGGCGCCCGAAAACAAGTAATTAAGATACTATTTCAAATTGACAATGTAAGTAAAGGTATACACTTTAATTAAAGCACATTCATATCATAGATCAAGATAATAATAATAATATAAATAATTAGATAGCAGCAATAAAGCAACATACAAATTGCACTTAAACCCTTCCACTTCACCTTGCCCCCCCCCCACCATCAGCCTCCCATGTCAAGACATCTATATACGTCACTGATTTACATGGCCAGATGGTAAGGTGAGGGGGGGGGGTGGAGGTGGGATTCGATGATCAGTTGGGTGGCGCTAATTCGCAAAATAAGGTGATTTTAGGTGACCGTGATTTGAAATCAGTGTCAGTATAATCTTAGGTAAGCATGTGGTTAACATAAGCAAGAATTTAGTCCAATGAAACCAGGCGTGTGTAACAGGGGTCTTGGGTCAGGTGGGCAAAGTTAATAATTTTCTCGGTTAGTAATTTATGATCCGGTGTGATACCCCACCATTCCCCCCCCCCCAACCATATAGAAAACAATACGACATAGGGCTTAACTTATTTATAACATAGGCCACACACGTGTGTTTGAAACTTATGGCTTTATTTATTACAATCATATTCTTTCACCATCATTACACAATGAGGCCCTTCTTTTAGGTAAAACGATCTATCTTAAATGTTCTTTCTTGAGTTTGGGACTATTATGTGTTTAAATAACTTAGAAGGCAA
The DNA here is from genome assembly GCF_011630105.1 of Anneissia japonica. Lineage (NCBI taxonomy): Eukaryota > Metazoa > Echinodermata > Crinoidea > Comatulida > Comatulidae > Anneissia > Anneissia japonica. The sequence continues at coordinate 746,625 of NW_022704401.1, read as the reverse complement.
AGGAGGGCAAGCACAAGCTTTAACCTTAAGAAATGCGCGCGAAGCGCGAGAAAAAAATTTGTGTTTTTAATTCTAATTTCGTCGAAATTTATCAAAACTCCCTAAAATGTGCAATTTTAAGAGGAAATTGGCCTACCTCAACAAGAAATGCGCTTATGTTATATATGGCCACACTCGTTTTTTTTAAACTGACTATAAGCATTTTCATTATGGGTTTATTTATTACAAACATATTTTTTCACCATCACTACACATTGAGGCCCTTCTTTTAGGTAAAACGATCTATCTTAAATTTTCTTTCTTGAGTTTGGGACTATTATGTGTTTAAATAACTTAAAAAGCAAAGGAGGGCAAGCACAAGCTTTACCCTTAAAAAATGCGGGCGAAGCGCGCGAAAGAATTTTGTGTTTTTAATTCTAATTCGTCGAAATTGAGCAAAACTCCCTAAAATGTGCAATTTTTAGAGGCAATTGGCCTACCCCAAAAAAAAACCAACTTTGAAAGTTTCAGGCACTTTCCAGGGTGATAAGGGCATCTTCAATGGGGAAAGATTTTCCATAGGTGGATATTTTCCCCTTCTCCAACGGTGGTTACGCCACTGTGGAGAATAATACCTGACGGCTTAGATCAAATGCGATATGGACACTTTTTGAAGTGGAGAAGGGGTTGCCGGGTATTGTGATATCTGTTCATTATATCTTCCTGTTTATTTTTGTCTTTATTTTTGTCTTCTCTTTTTCTTTTCCCTTTTCTTTCCTTTTCTTTCCCCTTCTTTCTCTTTTCCCTCCCTCTCCCCTCTTTCTTTTCTCTTCTTACCCAGCCCGGTACTATGGCTTGGTCAGCCCGGTAAAATCCGTCAGGGGAGGGGGGGGGGGGACAGTCTGTCCCATGCCCCCCCCCCCGCCTGTTACGCCACTGAATGAAACTGTTTATCATCTTGATACCTTCCGACAAAAATTGACCCTACCGGCGTCACTAGGGCGTCCCCACCGATCGATCTAACGTGACATTGTTATGTGAGTATTTTATAGATTATTAAGAATGGTAATATCCCCGAAAAAATGAATAAAATGAAAGTTGAATGAACAACAAAGACAAATGAAGACAATAATTCGTCATTAGAAGTTACTTAGTATTACTTTATTTGTAAAATTAATCTCAAAATCGAGTTGCAGTTCCCGGCGTTGTCAGTGACGTTGTATGATTTGTGTACGATTTTTACCGATTAACCACTAAGTAAAAAATAGTTGAGCCATGCAGTATCTTGCAAATCAACCCAGAAACCCGGTAGTTTGTTGATTGTTTATTGGTAGCATTCCTTCGCTGCCAAAAATAGTCTTTTGGCAGTTGCGTCCCCGGTGACATCGTGAGGGCAATGTGAAGGCAGGTTACGATTTGGTGGCACATCGATTGAGTATTTTCATTCATCTGGCCATGTAAGTCAGTGGCGTATCTAGATGTTTTGAAATGGGGGTGTGGGGAGCTGATGGGGGCGAGAAGGTGAAGTGGTGGGTGCTCGATGATCAGTTGAGGGGCGCTAATTCGCAAAATAAGGTGATTTTAGGTGAATTTTATCTACTGACATATCAAATAAAAAATAAAAACTTTATTAGAGACAATTATGAGTAGACCCGAAATTTTACAGGCGAAATTTGTTTAGAGTTTAAAGCCCTAGTGTTTTGTAGATATATATAGGAGGTGAAATCACACATATAATACCGATTGTCTGCCAAACTATTAAGTTGAACAAACAAACAAACAAACAAACAAAACAAAACTACTGTGTTTTGTCACGATTATACTTGTAATTCGGTTTGAAATATACTCCTAAAGGATTAGTATATAAGGGGGTTGTTGTATGGACGACGTCCGAGCAGGTAACAATATTTGGTTAGGCGTAAAAAGCAAGGTTAATATGATAGAAAACAAATAACTGGTTTTACTCTGATAGGGAAAAAAGCCCAATTCATGCAACGATACTTGGCCCACAGTTACACTTGCACAAAGAAAAAAAGACATGACAAGTTCTATTACCAGTCACCGACAACATTAAATGTCCAGCGAATCCGAACATATTTTTTGGCATGAAAATATGTTTAATATTTTTAATTTCAAATCTGTATAAGCCTGCTTATTATTATGTCTATGCAACTATTCGAGGACTGCTTTAAATGCTTCACTTTTAATGGCTTGAAAGCTGTATTACCACTTATCATGCTAGAGGCCTACTTTAAAACCGTCAGTTCCCAACAAAGTCTGCCGCCAGTGCAGAGGCAGATTCCCCGTCAGAGGGTGTTCTCTCTCTCTCAAACAAGAACTCAACTCGTTAGGGGAAAATCGTATGTAGCTTTTGCAGAATATGAGGCTGTAAGATCGATTACAATCTTTAAGCATTAAAAATTACTAAATAGTTAGAGCTTCCGGGAGTTTATCCCCCAGGATCCCTTTCAGAGGTTCTGGGACATCGTTCCTCCCTTGCCGTTGGGCAAATATTGGTGCCACCAGTTTTTGGCAAAATATTATATCAACCTTATTGTGCAAAAATTGTAATGAATTTAGTGTCCTAATATTGTGCTGTAGTACAACAGCCAACAGGGGCCTTCGGTCACAGCATCTCCAATTTTACCAGGCCCATAAATTATAGCAAGATACTTGAAAGTCAGAGATTGCCTTCCCGTGACATCAAATCTAAAAATAATTTGGCCCTTCAAATAAACTAATTAAGAGCCAGGAATATATATCGTAAAATTTCGAATAGAAGTCCAATCTCAAGAAGAAGCCCATATCGAAAAGAAGCCCATGAGCTTCTTTTCGAGATACAGTAGTAGGCCCACAGTATATCCACTGTACATGAATTTCCAAGAAACAAAATATATTAAAAACACACCTGGTTTGCACAGCAGTTTAGGTGATTGCCGGTTAATACATTCAATGATATTACAGATTGATGTTACAGTGGCCTTATTTATTGTTTTATAGTAGCTATTCCTAAAATGTTCAGTATTCATTTTGAAAAGAAGCCCCCTTCTTTACTTTGCACAAGAGCCTCGAAAAGAAGCCCATCTCGTTGAAGTACAGGGCTTCTATTCGAGGTTTTACGGTGGCTTAGAAACATTCTAGAATTTAGAATTTTTATTTGGCGAAGAAATATTCTGTTTTTAATTTTCACTGAAAAACTATTTTTCTTTTTTTTTCTGTTTTTTTAAAGTTTAGTCTAATCATGGAGGAATTCTAATTCCATGGTTTAAGAATAAATAAATAAATAATAACGAGAGAGAACGCTACATAGTAATAATAATTACTAGGAGTATTAATTATTTAGAAAAATGATTTAACCTCAAGTAAATAGTATATTCCTTACTTAATGTGCTATAAAGAAACCCCCGAGATTTGGGCTTATCTGAAAAATCCGACAGTTTAAAGAGTCGTCAGAAACATCTTGATTAAATTCGTGACAGGGGATTATTCCAATGGACTGAAATGTTTTATAGGTCCCAGCTATCACACACTTATTTTAAACATGATACTGTATTAATCGTACCTTTACTATTAAATATCAATGTAAGACATTTTTATACAAAAACATGGCCAGTTCTACATAGGGTGATTGGGGGTGGGGGGATAACTGAAACATTAATCTATATAAAATAAACACAATTGTAGGCCTAAACTATAGCGGTGAAACTTCACTTCATGATCATTTCTGACGACGAAAGAGTTCTCTCTTTTTGCCCTGGGGCGGATGCCGGTGGGTGCGGAGGGTGTGATCGCACCCCCCTAAATTGTATTTTTAAAAAAATAATTGTTGTATTATATTGTTGATATGAATTATTGGTAAGATTTCCGAGTCCATATTCTCAAAGTTTTTGTACCGCAGCCCCAACCATGATGGGGCTGGGGTGGACTCTCACGCACCCATGGGCGCAGATCATGGGGAAGGGGTAAACGTCCAGGATTGGCGCCAGGATTTGCCCGACGGGGGTCCGAGGTCGCCGACAGAGGGGCCGATATCCCCGACGAGGGCGAAAACTTCCCCGACGAGAACAAAGTGGACGTGGTAGGACGTCGCTTTAAATGCCTCGAAAGTGGTCTAGGGGACGAAGCCCCTGAAATGTTGACAATTTAGCAGTTTCAAAAGGCATATTTAATCGATTTTAGAGTCTACTAATATGTACAAAATACTTTTTTATCCCCTACCGCCAAATCCTGCATCCGCTCCAGCTGCAGTGGCGGCTCTAGGATATATTTTCTGTGGGGCTAAGTTGTCCGACAGGGGGACTTGAGCTCGTAGGCTCGAGCTGGAGGAAGGAGTTGAGAGGGGGTTCCCCTCCCAAATGAGATTTTTTAAAAGAATAATCAACCTCCGGATGGCCGAAAATGGCACTCTCAGACTGTGACAGACATGTGTTGGCTTAGTGTGGGCCTATTTTTATATGTTTCATGGTCTGACTGCCCGACGAGCTCTGTCCGGCGGTGGGGGGGGGGGCTTGAC
>NW_022704401.1:740864-742094 GCF_011630105.1 Anneissia japonica | reverse complement strand
TCTGATTCTGGTTCTGGTTGGGGAAGCCGACCTCCTAAGGACCCCAACAGTGGAGCATAATAGGAATGGGTAGAATAGGTTCGAATGATAGGAAAGGCCCACCACCGCAGTTTAAGACAGTCTTCAGGCGCGAGCGTCTGTTTAAATTACGTTTTAAATATATTAACTTTTGCAAGCCTATATTGTTATATATATTAGGTTAGTGCTATATTTAACAGGATTTATAGTGCAAATATTCATTTTAGAGTAACTGCTTAAGGAAGTTTTCTCCGATCGTTGGATACAGAATATATCATACACAACATACACCTGCTCTGTAAAGTACTGATTTACTTGTGTGAATGTGTTTGTCTGATATTTACATAGTAATTACTAGATAATAGTGCAACTATAGCGTACATATGCTTTTGGGTTTAAAATGGATATGTATATCTACTCAAATAAAAGCCACTTAATTTCATTTCAATGCACGTGGAACTAATTACCGTCAATGTGTTATTGCGTGAGTACTTAATGATCTCAAGCAGGTTAGAACATGGAGGTATAAAATATTTTTATACCTCCATGGTTAGAATAAATGGTAATTCTGCTGACCTTGAATATTAACGCTCTAGAATGTTGAAAATGAAATCGCAGGAGCCGTTAATTCCAAATGAGTCTCTAGAGGTGGCGCTTTTGAAGGTAGCGTTTATTCACAGCGGAGCGTTTATTCGAACAAATACGATATTTTACGTTATTATAGATGCTTTACTTCATTTTTGATAGGGTCTTTAATTATTTCGACTAATTTGCTACGAACTGACGATGAAAAAGAAATTACTCAGATCTAGTCCCCGTTTAAACAAGAAACCAACCACGTCTTAAACTCAGTCTACTACAAATCATTAATATTTAAAGTTTATATAAATTCTCGTTAAAAAGTGCAGCAGATGTCGTCTAAATTGCTGTGACTTCCATTATGATGATCTCGAGATCTACAGCTTTAATTATATAGGGCCACTGGAAAACAAATTTGATGTACACGTTGTCATAGATCGATCTTGTATATGTATAATATCAGATTTTTAACTCAAATTTGAAACATGACCTTTGTACTGAGAATTTCAAGTGACTTCATGATAGGCATAATTCAATAGATCGTTCGTGTCACTGTAATTATTTACTTAGAGCAACCTGCAATCCAGGGGTCGCCAGGATTTGCCCGATGGGGTGGGGGGGGGGGGGGCGAGG
>NW_022704401.1:737098-740839 GCF_011630105.1 Anneissia japonica | reverse complement strand
GACGGGAAGGGGATGCCCCAGACGGGAAGGGGATGCCCCGACGAGCGGTCACACTTCCCCGACGAAATCAAAGTAGGCGTGGTCGAGCTTCGATTAAATTTTGTTCATTTAGGAGTTTAAAAGGCTTATTTAATCGATTTTAGAGTCTACTAAAATGTAGAAAATACATATAATTTTTTTTATCTCCCCGACGAATTGTGCTTTTTCTCCCCGACAGGTAGGCCTACTGCTATCTCGTGTTAACTCAAGCATTGGTCTTAGAAAGTTCTAACAATGGAGAATTATTGAAACGAATGCCTACCAGAAACCCGCTAGATTTACACAAAAAGTACCCTTCCATTCGTGAATAATATCTAAGTTCTCATAAAAGATTTAATCGAGCATGGAACATAATGACGTCTGCCATCGAGAAGGCACAAATTGCGACATAAAAGGTAGCCTAGTTTGACCTTAAGTACAACAAATTTAGGGAGACAATTCCTATAGCTATAGGCCAGCTCCTACGTTTTGGTAGCGACGCAATTGTCGCCTATAATAAGACTATAAGAATGGAATCCTGGTATCCGATGATATTCGAAACACAGTGGATCGGTTTGAGACATGTGCTTCTGGCGTCCGTTATTTTGGTGTGTCTGTGGAAAACCGTTGTAGACAGGCGGGTTGTTAAGCTTCCACCAGGGCCTACTGGATGGCCATTCATAGGAATCCTACCAACATTGGCTGATGGTGAGCGCGTGTACAAGAAATTTACAAAGATGTCTGCAAAATATGGACCGATTTTTAGCGCTAGAATGGGCTTATTCGATTGCGTAGTGCTGAATGATTATGACATTATTCGCGAGGCAACCTGTAAGAGTGGAGACATGTTCTTAGACAGACCACGAACGCCTCTGTTTGAGATCTTAGGTGGTGGGAAAGGTGAGTAAAAGTAACACCCAAAAGTACAACCATCACCACATATTCGTCGATAGTTTCGTTGAGTTGTTGAGCCCTTTGCCTCATTGTATTTTTGTTTCTCACCTGGAACATTGCCGAAAATCCGATGAACTGGAGCAAAAATACAATGCAAAAGCACAGTTCGACGTATAGCGTCGTCTTCTACATTTAGAAGACCACTAACTATTCCGTATTGTATACGAGTTCATATAATTTTTGTCCCTATATTTTAAATAAAACGCTGCTAGAGGTTTCAAGAGATGTGTATAAGAGACAGTATATATATATATATGCATACGTAATAGTTTTTTTTTTATTTGTGCCCGTCTCCAAGTGAGAATGAGAGCTATTCTGATGTTTCGGAATGCATACCGGTATAAAGGTACGGTAGTGGTCTAGTCCCATGTTTGTTGTTGTCTGTATAGTAATCACTAATTGTCGTATAATTTCATTAGGTATCGGAGGGGCGTTTTACAGTGAAGGTTGGAAAGAGCATCGTCGATTCAGTTTAAAAATTATGCGTAGTTATGGAATAGGGCAAGCTGAAATTGAACCAATGATAGCGCGTGAAGCCTGGTTCCTGAACAAAGAATTTGCCAGCGAAAACGGAAAACCGTTTAACCCAACGCCATACCTCGGCAACGCTACGGCCAACATCATTTGTGCGATCATATTCGGCGACCGATTCAACTTTGACGACCCTTGGTTCGTGAAGATGATGTCAATTTTAAGCGATATGGGACATCTTTTCCGAGTCTCTGGGCCAGTCAACTGCTTCCCATTTTTGCGCCACGTCCCGTTCAGTTCGTACAAGAAACTACGGAAATTGGTTGATGACCATTATGTTTTTTTAGATAAAAAAATCAACGAGGTTAAAGAGGGATATGAGGAATCGAATCCGCGACAATTCATAGACGCGTACCTAGACGAGGTACGAAAGCGGGAAGTTGACGGATTTGTCGGAACACTCGACGAAGCACATCTAAAATTTGACATAAGTGATATGTTTAACGCGGGAACGGAAACGTCGGCAAACACACTGAAATGGGCAGTACTTTATCTGGCTCTCTTTCCTGACATCCAAGGCAGGGTTCAAGATGAGATGGACCGGGTCGTTGGCCGGAAACGAATGCCTCTTCTTTCTGATAGATCTCAACTGCCATACACTATGGCTACGTTGGCTGAAGTTCAGCGTATCGGCTGCATTGCTCCTTTGAGTAAGTCTCAATATTTATTAACATTTGCTTTGATTTATTTTTATCATCATCATCATTAATGGTGTCACATGAAAAGAAATTGCAGTTTATGCAAAATAAGATGGTCCGTTTTATTAATAATGCGGGACCGCAAAGTCATGTTGGCCAAAGATAATTAGACGAGCTTGGTTTGCTAAATATAAATGGCAGAGTTGTCCAATTAAAATTAAACCATGTATACAACATATCCAATTCTATAGGAACAGAGTATCTTAACACACATTTTATAAATGTTTCCGTAAGGCATAATTACAATACGAGACAAAGTAGAATAACCTAAAATAACCAGTCAAGTTAGTTCAACTTTTTATGTTACGGCTATACAAGAGTGGAACAAACTACCCTTTATGATCAAGTCTTCACCGAGATTAAATATATTCAAAAGTCGAGTGAAGTTAAAGGCCTATTTAGCAACAAAATCTGAAATGACAAACAATTAGTAAATTGTTGTTGTTTGTATTGTTTAATATAAACGAACTTTCTAATAAGATTTTATACTTACCGTTTTTTTACCTGCATTTTTACATTCACTTTTACGTACTTTTAAGGTTTAAGGGTTTTACTTTTTTATTACTTTTACTTACGTTAATGATTAGTAATTTTAAAGGTTTTTAACAAATTGTAATGTTTGTTTTAATTTTTAACCAACTTTTATGTAATACTTTTTATCTATGGGACCCCAACGGAAATAGATCGCTTAGGTTTTATTGAGTTATCATGAGCTGTAAATGTTTTACTAAATTAATTTTAAACTAATAATTTTTTTTTTCATTGTTCATTTTTATGTTGTATGTATTTTATTGATTTTTGCTCAAATGAATTTTAATTGGAAAAAAAGAGTGAAAGTTACCTTTTTTATTATCATGACAAAGTTACAGAATAACTTCCTTGCGATTAAATTTTAATTTAATTTAATTTAATAGTGTGTCCAACAACGATCATCTCTAAATATCATGCGAACACAACTGTCCAGTTGGTTATTTAAATCCATATACGACAATACCCCAACTTTTTTGGCTTCCAGATACACTCAGAATTACAAAAGGTATTTCACAGCTTCTACAAAATTCCGACATGCTTCTTCCATCAGTGCTTTCTAATCCTGCTAAAAAGGCACCTTCTAAATTTTTATTTATTCTCTTGCATAACATCAACGTGTATACCTTTATTCAGGTGTTCCGCATGCGGCTACTGAAGACACAACACTTCGTGGATACGACATACCAAAGGGAACTATTGTGACATTAAACATCTGGTCGGTAATGTTCGATCCAAAGACTTGGCCTGAACCCGAGAAGTTCCGACCAGAACGATTTTTGAATGACGATGGATGTTATTCGAAAAATGAGAGGCTTATTCCATTTTCGATAGGTAAATTTGATATAGACCTTATGAATTACAAGTATGGAAAGGGTAATGATATATAATTTATTAGGAACTACACTTTTCAATCAGTGGCACACTTCTCAATCAAGGTGCGTCCAAAACAAAATGTACAGTAAAGTTCACAAAAAAGACTTATGCTAAGAAAACGACAATTCAAAATTTC
>NW_022704401.1:703756-737014 GCF_011630105.1 Anneissia japonica | reverse complement strand
CAATCACATGAACAATTATACAAACACTATACAAACGTACATGAAATACACACACAGTACATAAGTACATATATATCCAATCACAACTGTATACCCAGTCACATGACTGTACCGTGCTCACAATTATAAACATAAAGACATACAGTACATACTGAACTCTATACTACACCACTTATCACACAAGAAGCACACATATCAGGCCAGATAACACAGAAGCATATAAAAGTAAATCAAAAGTCATAAAGTAATACAGGACTAAAATCAAAAACGTTCGTTTTCCTTTTTTATCTCATTTCTCTTTTTCCATGCCCTTGTAGCATACCTTTTACAAAATTTGTCAAATTTTTCTTCAATTTCTTTTGGAAGATTTAGTGAAAAAGAGCCAAGAACATACATCAACTTCTGATCTTGGCCAGTTTTCTCATAATAAAATATTTATTTTCAATAGTTTTTTTCTTTTTTTAAGTGTAGCATTAATCGAATTGAGTCACTCTTCCACGGTAAGCTCCGGCATTATTGATATTTAAAGAAAATACGCCTACTTGATAAAATTTAAATGCCTGTATTTTGAAATTTAAAGATTTTTATATTTTAGGTCAGAAGCAACTTATTCCGGCAAAATGCTGGCAAATCCGGTTGTTGACGCTTGTTATGCGTCCGTCATGGTGGTGAAGATGACATTGACGACAGACATGATGACAACGACGACAATGATGATGACGATGTTGTGGCAATGGTGGTAATGATGAAGGACGATTACGATTTTACAGTGATGTTTTTATGTTTGATGAGGGCGGTTGTGATTATTATTTATGAATATATTATGTTAATAAATAAAGACTATTGCTGCAATTGTTGCTGTTCCTGTTGCTACAGTTGCTGACGATGCTTGATGCTCATAATGATGTTGCTGATTGCTGATGATGTTGTAATGATCAGATGCAGATATTGCTACTGATCTGATGTTGATGGAGATTCCTATGATGCTTCTGGTGATAATGCTGATGTTACTACTGTTGATGATGTATCAATGATGCCGAAAACGACGTTCTTTACAGTCATATTTCATCTCCTCGTGAATTTATTTTTTGTTTAATTGAAAGAATAGTAACCACCGAGCTAAATCAATGGTTACTGTATCAATGTATTATAATTAGCGTTAGTACAGGTCTCCTTCCAATTAGAGACCACTTCTGGGACTGGGTTTCCATGGTCTTTAGTAGCTTTGGTCTCTAATTAGCATAATAAAGATAAAAGACATTTGTTAATTTGGGACCACAGAAAAATGGTCTTTAATTTTTGAGGTCGTCTATAATTGGAGGGACATTTAATTAGGTGAAGACCAGTATTTAATTGGAAAAGGAATATAATATAAAAAAATGATGATGATGATGATGATGATGACGATGACGATAGACGATGTCGACGACGATGATAGTCTAGACCTAATAATAATCCTGTTTTGTTTTTTCAGGACGCAGAAATTGTGTCGGGGAACAGTTGGCTGTGATGGAACTGTTTACATATTTCACTCACTTGCTGCACAGATTTAAATTAAGGTATCCGGATAATGAACCCCAACCAGATCTTGAGGGGTTTTTTGGCGCAACACTTGGACCATACCCGTACAACGTTTGCGCATTTGAAAGATTGCTGGATTTTGACTATAAACAACCTATATTACCCGATCAATCGTCTACATAAACAATATAAATTGGCATAACTGTTCGAGAGTATAAAGTAGTGTAGGCCTATTGACTTGAGAAAATTCGACGCTTTTGGTAAATTACCATATTTATGACTTAGGATATTTCTCGGTTTTTATTTTTCTGCTTCCAAGACCTTGCATTTCAAGCGCATAGAGACTATTGTAATATGCGCTTAGTAAATATACAGCCATTACCACTACCATATCAGATGAGTAGCTGAATCGAAATATACAGCTTGCTAAATTATAATTCTGAATATCCTTACCTTTGCATTATAATTACCTGTACATTTATTTCTCACGACGCAAGAGCTGTAATCCTAACTTGTTTTTTTGTTTTTTTCTTGTTGTTGGTTGAACTCTCACCTGGTTGAACTCCCACCTCCTTTATTTTTAACTTGTCTCTTGAGCTTGGTATTGTACAGTCATTTTACTAAATTTCAAGTTATTAATAAGGGTTTTAAAAAAAAGATCTACATATAGGCCTATGGCCGTCATTGATATGGTTGAAAAAATACACGTCGCTATTGATAAGGGCGAGTTTTCAATTTGAATATTATAGACCTCCAAGGCATTTGACCACTCGATTCTTTTTTCTAAGCTTCATCATTATGGTATTAAAGGAACGTCATTTAAGAGGTTCAAAAGCTATCTTCACGGAAGGAACAGTATACTATATTAAATAATTGCAAGTCCGATACAAAAATCATAAATTATTGGGTGTCTCAGGGTGCAATACTAGGTCCTCTTCTCTTTTTAATCTTTATTAATGACATTTTTAACTGTTCAACCATTATAAACTTCTTCCTACTTGCTGACGACACAAATTTAATTCATTCTCACAATAATCTTACATTTTTAATTCAGCAAGTAAATAATGAAGTAATAAGATTCAGTAACTGGTTTTTATGTAATAATAATAACTGGCACTGAAAAAACAATTAAAAATGAACCAAGATAACCTGGAAATAAAATTGAATGGTGAAATAATAAATAGGGTTACGACCACAAATTTTTTTTTGGAGTACACATTGACGAAAATATCACATTTAAGCAGAATTAAGTAACATGAACGTTTGATTTGATGTATTTCGAAATTCTCACAAGTGAGTACAAAATTAAAAGAGTTTAAAAAAAACAAACAAAACAATTAGACAATTCCAGGATAACACGTTAAGCATTTCTGCTTGTTTCCTAAGGGGTCCCGTTACAATAATAATAAACGCTACACTTTCAGATGGTAAAAATGCTTTCTCAAAGCAGCATTCCTCCACGACAAATTTATTTTCTTCCCGACGGGAGCTATGTTCCTCTCCCTTTGGTACCCCTCCTCTTACGGGCGTCCCAAAGGTCTAATCAATGACATAATCCTGTATACTTGGAGTTGCAAAGGATGATTAAAGCACCTCTAGACCCTAGAATGGCACTCGATGTGACTTAAAATTTGAATAAGTATAAACTTTTACAAATGTAGGTGGGGGTGTGGAGTCCTGGCCGACTGGGTACCCCATCCCCCTTGGATTATAATCATACAGTCCATGTCAGAGACATATTATGCTGTTATGTATCAACAAAGCTCTTTTGGAAGAGGGTGCTATATAGCGAGGATCCTATGGGTAGGGGACCGTAAGTGCCAATAAGGGTTGGTAGCCCTGCGGACCGCCACGCGAAAGGGCATAGGCGTGAACTACTCTATGGATACTACATTCCGTAATAATGGCTAAAGAAGTCTCGTTTTATGTCTCAGCTTTCTAGCTTTTTTGACCTAATGTTTTAAGAAATTGAATGGTGAAATAATAAATAGTGTTACGACCACAATTTTTTTTTGGAGTACACATTGACGAAAATATCACATTTAAGCAGAATTAAGTAACATGAGCGTTTGATTTGATGTATTTCGAAATTCTCACAAGTGAGTACAAAATTAAAAGAGTTTAAAAAAAACCAAAACAATTAGACAATTCCAGGATAACACGTTAAGCATTTCTGCTTGTTTCCGAAGGGGTCCCGTTACAATAATAATAAACGCTACAATGACAAGTTACAAAAAGAAGGCCATGGCCTAAAGTAAGCAATAATGCAAACAAATACAATACTGAAGAATTTTAAACAATTAGCTTGAAATGAGAATTCAAAACGAAATATGTTGGGCTGTTCTATAAGCTTAGGCATTTTCAACCTTTTGAGTTACTCCTCCAAATGGACAAATCCTTAGTTGATTCCATATTGAACTATTGCAATGTAATATGGTGCAATAGGCCTACTTATCCCTCATATTACCGACATTATTATTCTACAGAAAAGGCGATGCGAGCAATTACATGAAAAAAAAAAGATGGGTGATCAACTGATTTTGTCACACTTGTTTCGTGACCATAGACTGCTTAAAGCGGAGGACATAACGATTTATCAGCTTGGCATCATTATGTTTAATGTTGTAAATAAATTAAACTCACGTCTTATGAACCTACTGTGAACTGTGCCCTATAAAAAAGAAACGTACATTTATACAAGCCTCAGCGCAATCCATAGCTTTGGAATTCGCTCAATCTTGATATTAAATCTGGTCAAACAAAAACAAATTTAAACAAAACCTCACACAATTTTTCCTTAGTAAATACTATTAACGATTATCAATTTTTTAACCACTTTTGTTTTCCTGCTTCCGAGATTAGTAATTTTTTTCATTACTAAGCCTATCTATTCAATAATTACATGTTATGCGATTTATAGGCGTATATATGACCTACACCAGATGTGTGGAACGTACCATATGCGTATGTACATATATATTGATGAATGACATTTGATACTTGACTGTTTTTGTTTTTGATTTCTTTACATTTAATGTATTACTGTACATCTATTAGTACAGGTCTCCCTCCATTTAAAGACCACTTTCGGGACCGGGGTTTTGGTGGTCTTTAGCAGCTTTGGTCTCTAATTACAATCCCTCTAATTAAAGACCGGCACTGAGTGGTCTTACATATCACTTACTACTTAGAGGGAAATTAAGAAATATTAAGAAATGATTTACTATATAATTTCTTAATATCACTCAGTATTTAGAGGGAAATGAAGAAATGATATAGTAAATGTAAGAGCTTTTTATTCCAAGTGCTTTAGAATAGATTTACAGTTACTGTATGCTGTTATTGATTTTGATAAAACATTTTTGGGTATTCACACATCAAGTTCTGAGCTTGTTCTAATACCCAGTCTCCATTACAATATTACTAACAACATCGTTCTAAACTATTAGTGTAGGCCTATTCAATGGAGCACTGTATACAGAAAACATCCTCTTATGTTGTGTATTATTTTGATGTGTATAGTCATCAATAATCATCATCATTATTTAAATGTTTAAGTTTGAATGTCCCACTAACACAATCGGTATTCAATAAGGAGCATGTATACACATCTTCACTAAAATCACTATTTATATTTTAACAGTACTGTGTAGTCCTTATATAAATTGACGATAATTTATTATTAGGAGGAATCAGTAAAACCAAGGTTTAAGCTTCTATTCTCAACACAAAATATTTCTCTTCTGTTAAGTCAGAACAAAAGTTTAACCGTTTTTTTTTTTTTTTGAAAAATTGAATACCGACAAGCTTTTTTTTTTTGATGGGAAAAATCATCATTGTATCTGGGTGAGTCCGCCAAAAATAAATATTTTTGTAAGACGAAGCTTTTTGTAAAACATTTAAATACTGATGTGTTGTATCGATAATTAAGCAAAAATGTCATGAGACAACGTAAAATTATTACTTTGATTAGAATTTAGTATTTTATTGTTTCTTTCACTCGCCAAATATTAAATAAAATGGACGGACATTCTCGAACTTAAACCAACCAATTACAATGTGTTATTTAATAGTCAGGAATATGCGCATGTCTCACAAACGTTTACGATTTGTAACATTTTACCAGAAATATCCGAGGGGGAGGGGACGCGGCGGCGCTTAGCGGAATGGTCGATGTAAAGACAATGGAGTGGAGTGTTGAGCACTAAGGTGAACAAGCGAACCTTGAGAAATACAGGATTGAACCCATGACGGTGGGATTGGAATGTGACCAAACTGACCGCAAACCTACTGACCACTGGGGTTGGCCACAAATCTATTTGACCACTGAACCGATTGTTTCATCATTATAAATAATGTGACCAGTAAGTATAATTTTATAGGACCATTGACCAAGTGTCGATTTGGTTGGCCACTGATAGCTAGGCCTATGTCCTGCCCGGCTCTCCCCACAATTCTTCATTCCTGATGACCTCTCAGGCCAGTAGATATCCATGACAGACCTCTGCCATCTGTTTATTAAATACTATGATTTTTGGAGCTGGCTTTTTTTGGCTACTGAAATTTGGCCAATGATATCATTGGCAATCATTTGGCCAATGATATCATTGGCAATCATTTGGCCATTGATATCAGAAATCAAGGCACAAAAAACCACTTTGGAATATTTGGTGTAAAAACATGACAATGTAAAGAACTGACAAAAATGTCCTTTTTCCCTCGTAGCTATATCACTTTATTTGATCATATATTGTTATACCTAATTTCAGTTCATTGAGGTCTTAATACCCAATGGAATGGATGAAAAATATTGTAATACAAAAGTGACGACCAAAGCTGCACTACTGTTAACCAGATAGGACGCATGTAACGATCACGCTGGACAGTATTCAGAGATCCAAACTGGTTTGAAAAGTAACCTGGACTTCAAGACCAGAGGAAGAAACCAAGCTGGACTGAAGGAAAGCATTGGGATCCCGACTAATGACTACAAATTACACAAATTTCCAATTTATTAACTCTAGTACTTTATAATACCAAGTTTGCATTTACCAACGAAAGTACAGTATAAGCTTTACAGTAAGTAGAATATTGTAGGGCAACTTTTCCTAATTTTAATCAAAAAAGAAATACAGTGCTTGCTGTTTCCGAAAAAAACTTCATATATTATGCATATCTTATAATCTCTAATACAATGCGGTACTTGAGAACACAAATTGGCATGTGTTTTAATTTGAAACAAAGTATATGTGAACCTTTTAAAATCGTTATTTGGCTAAGACAAAAATATCTCGTGTTTTTAAATCTGCAAAAATTATCTAAAAAAACATAAAACAAAATACGATACATTTTAAGTAGTAACGTATATTAATTAATATGGCACTCATTTTTCTTTCGATATAAATGGTAAAAATTAATTGGTAACAAAAAATACACTACAAATAAACAAGTACAAAATGATATGATTTTAGTTTCAAATCTTGGCATAATTTTACAATACCAGATGGCAGCTCCTACTTGTATTAGTTTTCCAAAAATCATTAACAGAAAAGAAGCTTTATAAACATTTTACAAACAATGCCTTTCTGAGTAAGTAGTAGGATTGAATTAATTTTTACAACATTACACTGAAATTGGAGAAATCATGACAAATGATGAATCTATAACTTCTCTAAAATGTTTACTTAGATAACAAGAACAAAAATTGGTCCAAAATTGGATAAACAACTAAAATCTACTGTAATAGCCCTTACCTGTGTCAAAGAAATCAAAATACCAGTTGCCACATGGCAGTAAGTACAAGATGACATCAAGGTGATAAATATACATGTTATGGTCGCTGAAATTAAATTTCATAAACAAATTATATAAATCCATTCCATTTATATATGCTTCCCCGAGTGTATTTGGTATTCAATTAGTGTAAATATTTTCTTGGGTTTTCTAGTAAAACAATTTCTTTCATTCGTCTCACTCACAATACGCTAACAATCTAAAATTCCTCATCAAACAACCATCGATTGAATAAATACACAGTGATTGCTTCATCATCATAGAAACCACTCAACAAATACAGAACAAAATTCATTTACTATACTTTTCAATAATTTATCACTATTAATTCCCTTTATATATTATTTTTTTCAAAAGCAAATCCACCAATAAAGTTTGAAACCCAATTATGTTTTTGGCCCAAAAACTACAAGTGTGGTTGAATCATTAATACAAGACCAAAAAAATGTTTCTTGTCTGCAAAAAACAAATGAAAAGGGCTAATTTTTTCCCCTCAACACAAAGGTGGACAATACTCAAACATCTAGGTCTATGCTAGGCCTGAAAACACATGTACACTCATTGCTGATGGTTAGATTTATGAAGAATTTTCCGAGTGTCTTACCTAGTGAAAAAAAAAGAAAAAAAGATGGCTCTCAACAAAAGGACGAGGGAGAGACAAGAAACATTTTTTTTTTCTATTTCGTTAATACAAAATTTGTGTCGTATCTAAAGACCCTTTATAAGGATAACAAATCTATAGTACATATACCATGATTATTAATCAAAAATGTGTACAGAAACTACAATAATATATACATCCTTTTGAACAAGATGAATCTGTACAAATTCCATAGCCTAGAAACTCAAATTACCTGAAAGCAGACTCTATTCCCTAAGCAGCGCTTTCAGTTTACAGGCAAATTAACTCAGATGTAAATGAAAGAAAACGATGATGGATTATTTGAAAAATGCCTTTGTGACCACATTAACAAATTGTGGAAATATATACACCTTTCTATTATACAAATTTCATATTAAAGAAAAAAAAAACCATCCACAAAAATAAAAAATTGTACCTTTTTCAAAGATTAAGTATAATGTGATGAACTTATCTGGCCTTTTACAAATATTCAGTAGTATGCCATTGCTTGCTTGAATGCATTGCTTTAATCATATCAACTAATTAATTAATTAATAAACATCAATTTTACTGATGCATTAATCTCTGTTATCGCTAATATATAAAATTACATTATAATATGGCCAACCTCGTTTAATCTTCATTGTTGTATTTTTTAAAAAGAAAATAATGAACATTGTATTTGTTGGTCCTGTTTTTTTACAAAAGTTAAACATGGTCCATAACAATCTTGTGTTACAAAATGGTCCCTGTACGAAGTGAAAATTGTCCAATGGTGAATAATTAAATGATTCGGATACGGTCTAAAGTTAAAAAGAAAATAAGATGGTCCACTGTTTTAAAGATAGTCCCTTGATTCGGAGATGAGCTTTATAGATAGAAGATGGTCCATGTGAATACGAGATAATACTAAATGTCCAAAACATTCAATAGGCTTATATTACATTAGATGATGGCTAGTATAGTCAGGGGACTGTATTACTTCTATGAGAAATTTAGTACAAAATGTATATGATTCTTTGGATATGAAACACTTAAAAATATTCCTATATTTATCAAATACTGTGAGTACACATAAAAGTTACACAATAATAGTGTCTTTTTTTATTGTTTAGAAAAAACTTTGTCATAGGAAATGTAGAAAATGTGAAGTTTGCGAAAAATACTATTTCTAGAAGAAATGATCTTACATTGTGAAAACTGTCGAATATCAAGTATTTACTTGGAATCAGTATTTAAGTATTAAATTTATCAGTTGGTTTTCATTTAAAAAAAAAGTAGGATAAAAAAAAATATATGAAGTATACAGATGAACAAATATTGAAATGTTACTCAGACCAATTCAATTTAAGTATAAAGAAATACAATAGAATTAATAATGTGATGAATTTTGTATGCGTCTACTTTGATTTGAACTTGGAAGCTTTTTTCAGTTGCTTCTCCCTCGCTTTGGCTTCCTTTTCAGCTGATCGCCTCTCTTTCTCGATAATTGCTTTCATTTCTTTTATCTTTTTTTTAAAGGTTGCCTTATCTGCATTGTTATTAACACCAAGAGCCTGGAAAAAAAAAAAAGTCAACATAAAAATATAAATATAGTATACTGTGATTTTCAACTTTCACACAGCCTAAATGCCTCTTCTGGAGAAAGGGAAATCTTCTTTTCAGGAGCTATCAAGGCTCATAAGACTGGAGCTTATCCCCAGTTTCTAAACTTGATGAGGATGGGATTGCGGCCGTACCGAGGCAAAACAACGCAACAGACATTTTTGTCGGTTTTGAGATAATATCATTCTGAATTACCTGTGAAAATTTCAGGTCTCAACAATGAGTCATTTCGGAGATCCCACCACCTAACTTTAAGCACAAAACTTAATATCTAGTGATTTTTTTCTGTGGTAAAACAACGTAACTGCAAGATTACGGGGCAAAACAACATATTTATGATGAAGATATGTAGTTTTACATCTGAATGGTATTCAAAAATTGTTACAATCTGGTGGAGTTTGGCACAGCAAAATCAAGATGGTGTTTTCATATCAATAATCTAAGAATTACATATGCACAAGCTAGATAATGCATGATTGCCCCAGAAGTGATAAATTTAAAAAATATGTCGCACTTGCGGCAATAACGTGTCTGACATGTCTCCGAGGTACAGTACAACATATCATTAATAACTTTGCAATGAACCAACGGTTGTAATTACAATTTTACATATAACCATAATGTCTATAGATATACAGTAAAATTTCAGAAGGGTACAACAATTCATTGCCAAGTTGCAAACATGCAAACTTTAACTCTATTATTCTCGAAAAGTGAAAATTTCAAGTTATGTTGTTTTGCCACGGAAAGGCTGAGTGTGAAACTTCCCCTAGATAGGACACTAATCCATCACAGGTTACTCCCAGCAATTTTTCCGCCCCTACCCCCACCTCCCCATTTATATAGTTGTGTAGCCTGAAGCAATGTTATTAAACTGCTTTGCTCAAGGACACAAGCGAATTGCACAGTGAGGGATTGAAAACCAAACCATTCCTACTGCACGAAACCACAATCTAGTACACTCTAGTTGAAACACAAGTTGACCTGCAACAGAATTGGACCCAGAACCAAAAGTCGGAAAGAAGGATCTCAACATTTCAGCGCACACACTGTGGCTACCACCTGTTTAGCTGGCTGAGTTATGTTATGATGAAAATAAATCATAATACTGCTACACAATCAAATATTCACTGAGATAATAATACAATTAACGTTACCTTTAGTTTAGCCGTGTCCAGTTGTAAAAGTGCTGGACCAGTAATATTGTGAGCCATGAACTCTGTAATATATTCCTCAAGGTCGTTACCCAGAAGCCACTGGGACACATGTGTTGTATCCCACTCTGTGATTGGTCGATCTTGAATGTGGTGAGGTTTTCTTGGTGGTTCATTCTGTAAATGAAAAAAAAACAAAACCACTGGTAATGATTCATGTTATTCGTTCCTTTCAAAATCATAAGAATATGTTATTCAATTACGCTCTGTCCACATTATCAAATTTTCTATGCCCTCAAATATATTCATGATGTGACTATAATATATGGTCAAGATGTGATGTCATCGTAACCTACTTTGGCATGTCACATGTTTTTGTCAAATAAAATTTGATAGCATGTACAGTGCTTTATAAACAACAGCTGTGAATATATATTAAAATTTTGATATTTGAGGAGTTATGGTTTGGTAATTAAAGTACCTGTACTTAAATCTTGGGGTCCTGGTTTCAGGGAAATGTAAATTGCACAATGAAGGTGGGACGCAAAACAAAATGACATCCTGTAAAGTCATCTGCACATCGAAGAATGTTTTTCCTCGTGTAGATTATAGGATGCACTCTACAAAGTGCAGAGAATGTAGGACGGCAATTTATGAGTGAATGAATTCCATCGTCGCGCAAATCAAAAGCTCCCTATGAATAAACTACCGCCAATACAGAAGTTGATTTACATCCCAATGTGCAGTACAGACTGATCACTACCACCACCACCCTAACAAGCACCACGACTACCACATGCACCCTCATCATCTCCCATCATTAGTTCTTGATATGCAACTTGATATTGAATGTTGAAATAATTAATGCATTACCTCATTAGCCGATGATATTGTATATTTTCCCTTTCCTTTGCTGTTTTTGCCGCCCATCTCACTCACCGGCATTGACGACAGCAAATCATCCTCGGACGATGACTTCACTGAGAACAAATTTGAAAATCCTGGAAAAGTAATTAAAGAGAATAAAGTTTCAATTTAATCACAAACTTTAAAAATCACATTATAATAATTTGGTATGTGAACCCAACGGAGACAATTACAAAATAATGAAAAAAAAACAACCTGTTATTCACAAACCACAAATGAAATACCTTTTCCAGGTTTTGGAGAGGTCAAAGGTGATACAGGCAAGCTTTCAAATGAACTTTTAGAATAGTTAGCTGAGGGTGATGAGATATTTGGGCTCCATGATGATGACACAGATGATTGGTTTAAATTTGAATTACTGTCAGATGATGCAAACAATGGTTTAGATGATACAAGCGTTATACCGCCCTCACTTGATTCTAATGGTGCAGTTGTCCTCAGAAGCGGCATAGACGGTGGTAGACTAGGGGAAGCACTTGCAGTAGAAGATCGGTCAGAGGAGATGGCATCTGACGGTAGTTCCCTACAAAAAAGAAATCAAAATCATTAAAATTTGTTTGTTAACCTAAACAGTCGATTAGCCAAGTGGTTAAGGCAGGGATGCCATAACCTACAGCCATTATATCGGCGCTCGTTCAAGTGGCACGCTTGCCTATGTTTCTGGTCGTAAAACAAGTCCTCTCGGGTAAGGACAATAAAATGTAGGCCCAGTATACACAATGGCTCATGTGCACTATAGAGAGACGAGTAGGCAGATACCCCAGTGTGCTGGTATGCATAGTGCCTGTGGTGGACAAGCTGCTGGTAGTGGTACTGGTTTACCGGGTGGCATAGATACGAAAGGACCCTTAGGGGCGATGAAATTCACTGAACAAGCTACCAGTCCACACATCAAGCGCCATGGGCATCTTGTCTGATGGACGCTAGTGCTATACAAATACACTATTATTATTGAACAGGTAAAATGATAAAACTAAATCATAAATCTCAAACAAACAATGAAAACAATTTTCAAGTTGTCTCCTCACAAGTTTACATCATCATTATTTTTCAGGAGAAAATTCATCCATCTATAATTATTTAAATCTAAACATCCTGCTCCTAATCATATGATTGGCTGTGCACAGCCACAGGTGCATAACTAGGTGCCAGCTGACAATTTAGAATGTGCTGAATATGTACCTATAGGTGAACGAGCCATTATAATATAAGTACCGGTAATAAAATAATTATATTGCAGTATCCATGTGCTTAACATAAAACCGAAATTAGAAAGTACAATATACTGGTATGACATAATATTATGTAAGAGATCCTTTTTAATGGCTGCAAAAGACCATTATAAGTACTTGGTTACTGACATAACATCCAGCATTAAATGAAATTCATTATTTTTTTAGCCAATTAACCAAATAAAGAGGAAACAAATATTAAGTAAGAGCATATACATATAGTTGCGATAAAAACCTAATTACCGAAAGGTCCACTGATTAATCTCAGATAAGAAAGTATAATACATTCTCCAAGTATTGAAATACGATGGCGTGTATTTCAATACTGTGTATTATACTTTCTTAAAACCTAATTTGTGCCTAAGTGCGAAACTAAAGAACATTTTATATTGCTAAGTGTCTACAAGAAAACAATAATTATAATTAAATAGTCTGAAGTATGATTTCTTCTAACCATTTTAACATTTTTATCTTTTCAACTTTCTGATGCCAACTCTCTTGTAATATTTGTTTTTCAATTTGTCTTAAATATGTAGTATAATATGTTTGTATATTTCTATTTATAAGCTTTTACTGTACATACGTTATGCCCATTTTAAAAATTAGGTTGAGAGCCCTCTTTTTAACTTTTGCTTGGATTCAAATGAATTTCTGTTATTTTTTCATGGACAGTAACAGCTATCTTGAACCTTAAAGTGTGCTTGATTATGTGTTGTGTTTTTTAATGAAAAAAATGAGTGGATGATTAAAAAATGCTTTAATTGTATCAGACAACACAGAATTAAGTCTTAAGAACCTTAATGGTTAATGGTTATTGTTAATGGTTATTAATTTATAGAGCGCAAAATACAAAAAGTCTCTAAGCGCTATCAGGCAAGTGTAAAGATGGAACGGAAACCAAAACCACAAAATAAAAAGAAGTGAAATTTGAATACCATGCCAGCACCCAAACCGAAGTATGGGGATACGCCCTCATCGCTGGCTAGGTTTCAATCTAATTGAACTACAGTCAGCACCTGTTGAGTCTCGGCCATCTCGGATTCGGGCGCCTCCTATCCTAGTTAAAGCTATAAAAGCTAGCTGGCATGGAGATAGAAAAAAAATAAACTAAAGGGACGAGAATAAGTGGGTCTTATGTCGTTCTTTGAAAATGGTGACAGAAGGTGACTCACGAATAAATAAAGGTAACAAGTTCCACAACTTGGGCCCAGCAACCATAAACGATCGCTCCCCACAAGACTTTAACCGAAAGGTTGAAGTCAATTTTATCAGAATGCTGAATATGTCATTTCATGTTAATAGATTATGTTAGTCTGTGAATTACCATCTACAAAACTTGCATATACCTAAATTAATTATGCAATATGTTTGCCAAAATTATTGTAATCCTGTCTCGCCCAGATTTCACAAAATTGAGACTATACACTTAGCAGCGTCTACAAAATATAGTGGCGCCGCTGGTCTTCACGTTTAAACTGGAACAGCGCTCCGAGCATCTGCGGCAAGCTTTGTATTGTCAAATAAGAATAAATTACAAAATTATGTAGTATGTTTTTAAATGTTTACATTCCGCAATAAAGTAAACAGCTTAATAGAATTGCAAAATAATGATGTTTCCGCTTAATAAAGACGCCAACTTCGCTTCTCTGATGACATCAATCAGCTTACTGCACTTAGATCTAAGAAAATAATGTTTTCTGTAATCAATCTTCATTATTTACAATATTACAAATTTGTGATTACAATCAGAGAGAATGTGTGTAACTGGACCATGAAGAGCCTTGGGTCCTTGGTTCAGCTAAAGGGCTGAAATACAAGTCACTACATTTCTAAGCAACGCTACCCAAGCATTAAATACAGTTGAATACCAGTACTAGCGGTGTAAGCAAAGAAGTCTGAGGCCCTGGCTAAAGATTCTTTGGAAATACCCTGGGGGAAGGCCTTACCCCCTTTCGGCGTATTCGGGCATCTGAGACAAGCTTTGTATTGTCAAACAAGAATAAATTACAAGATTATGTAGTATGTTTTTAAATGTTTTCATCCTGCAATGCAGTAAACAACTTAATAGAATTGCAAAATAATGATGTTTCCGCTTAATAAAGATGCCAACTTCGCTTCTCTGATGACATCAATTAGCTTACTGCACTTAGATCTAAGAAAATAATGTTTTCTGTAATCACTCTTTATTATTTAATAATGCGAAAAAGTTTGACATTTTGAAAAAATATTATAAATACCAAATCTGTGATTACAATGGGAATGTGTGTAACTGGACCATGAAGAGCCTTGGGTCCTTGGTTCAGCTAAAGGGCTGAAATACAAGTTACTACATTTCTAAGCAACGCTACCCGAGCATTAAATACAGTTGAGTACCAGTACTAGTGGTGTATTACCCTGGGGAAGGCCTTACCCCCTTTCGGCGTATTTGATTTTTAAGGAAGTTTCTGATGTTTCTATTTTACATTGGAGTGTTTCTTTAACACCCTTCAACACCACTGGGCTGTATGGGGGAAAATGCTGATAAATATACCAGAGCCCTTCAAGGCCACATGCCTTAGGCATCGAAGCCTCGGTATCGACAGCTATTTAACTGACATAACTTCATTTCACAACATCTTTTAAGTTTTTGATTGACACTTTAAAAAGGTCCATTACCACCATTGTCTATTTATACTAAAAAAAAGTCAGCAACAATACAAAAAGATGAAGCTCTAACCAAGTAGAAATACACTGTACATATTTCATAAGTGTAAACATTGATAATGTGCAGCAGTGCAGTTTTCTAATATGAATACGGCATTCTGAAATTTTGTGCAAAATGTTTAATGGTTTGAATTCTTTGAAAATCATGGCGACTTTCAAAGCCTACCTTCGCATCCATGGGTCAAAGCTGCCAATAGACCAAGTAAAGTACAAATGCACAACATTAGTGTGGATTTATTTGTATAAATTGGAAAGTGATAGAAAAACACTTGTTATAAGGCAATATGACAAAGTTGCATTTGCTAGGCCAAGAGTGCCTAAAAGCATAAATGTGTCATCTTTAGTTTCTTGTTATCCTCAAGTGTGGCTATTTATATATGTTGTATACCAAATTTATTTTCGAAAGAACGTAAAACAAAATAACCTAGTAATTTTTTTTTAAAACAAAGTTACCAAAAGCATCTACACCAAGAAAACTTATAATATGGCTTAAAAAAAATTAATTGTTTGTTTGCCCTTCTTTTTTTTTTAATGATAAAAAGGGGCGGGTGGAAAGTTTTTTTTTTGCTTTTTTTAAGATACTCATCAGATGGAATAAAAATAACCCAAAGAGGCCTAGAATGGCAACATCTTACATCAGGCAATAATTACAATTTGTTCGGCATCTGGCAAGAAATAAAGATATATTTACTGATATTTTTTAATTTGTAAAGAAAAAAGCTATCCATAATGAATAACAATCTTGAAGAGAAAAAAGAAAAATATATAGAAATCTCTGCCACTTAGTAACAGGTTAAACTCTCTTAATGTGTGCTATCCCCTCGTAAGTTCATTTTACATATTTTCTACCCTAAGCATAAAACTGTGTACACATCTCCAGATATACTGTACTCATAAAATGACAGAATTTTCCTAGATGCAAACATAAAAATAGCACTGCAGTACCTAGGTATGTGCGTACCAGTGCCACTATTGTTAACAAGTCATTACTGCAAACCTCAAGAAACTAACTTCAAACTTTTGTCAGTCTAGTGCTACAAGATATAGTACATGAAAATGGATGATTGAGGCAGAAAATGCACAGTGCACCTTCGAGGATTGTTTAATTGCTTTATTACATAAAGCGTGGTATGTGATGATGTATACAGTTCAGTTCATTAATTTATTTGGACTGGTAAATGCTATATTATACTCAATTCTGAGAAAAAAAATGAAATGTCATGAGATACGGCTGCAGCTGGTGGAAAATAAAGAAATTCCCATGAAAACTTAATTTTCTAAGGTAATGACTATGCTAAGAAACCAATATGAGCACACATTACACCCTTATTCAGACCTAAGTCTACTAACACTGGGCTTGATTCTCATGCATTTGAGGAAATAGATTCCCCCATTCCCTTCACGAGCAGTCCATATTTGTATAATATTAAGCCAATAAAGTTTTCAGGCAATATGTCACAATTACATGACCAACACTACATGTATGCAAAAATTCATATTATTATAATTATGTATATTTATAAAACCTATTACTCTATTAGTAACCCCTATCTAATAGCCCTCTGTTCTAATAATAACCCATGGAACTATTATTAGAATCACCTGAAGTCTATAAAACTACAGTATAGGCAAAATGACATTCTAATCAAATTTTGCCACCTTAACAAAATTTATTCCTTAAAATTAGGTATTCTTCACAATATAATTGCGCTGTTGATGATCCTTTCTTGAATTTACTCCTAGCTGGTAATATTTCTTTGCAGAGCATTTATACAAATTTTAATTCAAAATAAGGATAATTCAGTATAACTTTTGATAGTTCATAGACCAATAGTTTTCTGACTTTCCTTCGGAAACATGTAGCTACAAAACGACCAGGAACCACAAGTCCAAGACTGACCAGGATGGCCCCCATATTTTAAAAATAAAAATACGCATGTGGATGGGGGTGGGGGGCAGGGAGTGGACAGATAGGTTAAAAAAAAAAAAGAGATACTGACCCGAAAAAACTTGGGGTGGGTTTGAGTTAACTATTTTCAAGTGCCTACATTAAGCTTAGTAATAGTAACCCACTACTCTAATAGTAACCCACTCTAATAGTAACCCACCGTAAAAACAATCAAATTCTAACTTTCTTCTAACTTTCCTCTAACACGTTTCCTCATTGTTCCTTTGTAGGGTCTGACTAAAGAGACTTCCCTTTGCCCTACATCCTCTAATTAAAAAAAAGCATATTATTACCATAAACAATATTCATTGATGAGCTAGCTCTAGGCTATATTGCATAAATTGTTATTAAAAATATTCTTAATATAATGAAATAATTCAGAAAGCATAGAGCCAATAATAATATATGCTACAGATATCAGTTTTGAAGAGAGCATGGGATTTCATATTGAATGACCAAACCCATCATTAAAACAGATCACATAATGCCATTTTGGATTTCAAACATGCTAGCTTTAAGGAAATGAAGTTTTGATTGGATTGGAAAAGTTTCTTCAATCTTCAATTAAACTCTATAAGTGAAAATTCTAAAAAAATAAATGCTTACTTCTCGCGTTTAGTTCTTCGGGGCGCTTCAGGATGTCTCAGCTTAGATTCTAATTCTTGAGTTAGTCTGGACCTTGCATCGCCAACATTTGGTTCCCTCACCTTGTCTTTAATCGGTATAGATGTTTCCTCAGCCTACAAAAGATTACAATACGATATAAAAATGAGCAAGCTTCAACAGCAAAGAAATCCAATCCAAATCAATGGATTGGATTTTTCGGTGTAAACACCAAGAATAACCCACGAAAGTCTGAAGAAGACTTCTTTCCAGTAGGGTCCTCCTGGTGGTGATTGAGCAGTACAACAGGAGACAATCCCTTACTCTGAATAGTGTACTGCGTTCTTTAACGTGCACATGGGCCATAATGCACACAGGACCAACTGCTTTAACGTCTCATCCGAAAGACGGTGCGCTATCGTAGCTTGCATTTCAGCCCTCCAGCTGAAACACAAGGAGAGGCAGCGATGGGAATTGAACCGGGCGACCTAGAGATCTCCACGGTTCAGCACACACACACAGTGGCTACTACCAGATAAGCCGACTGAGCTAAGCTGCTCTCTCAATTGTCTCTACTTTTTATTCTATACTCCTGATAAATTTTTTTTATAAGCCATCTCATGATTAAAAGCAAATACTTGCCAAATATTGGTACCACAGAGCGGAAAATGTTAAATACAGATTATAATTGTGTATAAGGCAAACACGCGTATAAGACAACCCCCAAGTTTGAGAAGATTTTCGGATGATTTTTGTACGTCAGCTGTATAAGACAACCGCCGTCAGAATCAACTCTTGCGTGTCATTCATTTCTGACTCGACAAGTGTATATGGCGAGAATGTGATGCTGCTGCTGTCGTTTTGCTTGCTGCACCTTGCTGCTGCGCCTAACTGCCATCCACAAACATGTTATGTAGGATTGTTGCCAGATGTGGCTACATTTTTGGATTTAAGTGTTACTGCTGTAGCGTCGGTGGATCTGTATGGGTGTTGACACTTCACTATAACAACTGGTATCAATATGAAATAAAGGAACAAATACAACATCATTCTTATTACACCAAAATCTCAGATTCGGACGTACATAAAATGACTGTACAGTACCAGCATCGCATATAGCGATCAGACCGTTACGCTAGAAGAAATTAAGTATCGGTAGTCTCGACTCCATCGCAACATAGCAAGACTTGACATTCTGCAGACCAGGATGCAATAATTTTCGCTTCTCAAGCAGACGGACATATGGTTATGCTAAGCCCGACACAGCCTCACATGGGTTTTGTTTTTTACTCCCTGCCAAATGCAGCTCTAATCTTCCAAATAATACAATTTTATGAGATTTTAAATGTTCATCAAAATCTTATTATCCCCATATTTAAAATTGTGTTCATTCACACTAACATTTAGTAGCTTCATTGCAGTAGTAAAATCGCGTGTTACGTCCCCTGCTTTTAGATCGTAATTTGCTATTTTAAGCCTTGTCTTTATACGCGAGTATACACGGTAGTAAAATCATTTAGTTTCTCAATAAATCAATAATTTAATCCATCTTTCATTATGTAGGACAGAGTTTGACAAGTTGCATTATAATATACATTTTAATTTGTATCTGAAATCAGTTTGCAAGTTACTTTATTTTGGTCATTTCATATAAATCTTAAACAATTTTCCGGCAACAAAAAGTAACAACAATTAAGCTTGTTCCATTACGCTCTCTCTCTCTCTAGAACCACAAAAATGCTATTAATGAGTTTCTAATTTCCGGCTAGATTACATCCCATACATGAATAATTTAATTATATTTTATATAATATATGATGGAGTTTGATTAAGTTGAATTATTGATATGCTTTCTAGTTAGATTCAGAAATCAGTATGAAATTTAATTAAATTCATTATTTTCAGGCAACATAAAAAAAAGAATAACAAAGCCTATTCCTCTATGCTCTCTTCTTTTCCGGAGTCAATCACATCAAACAACTAACCAATCAGGACAGGGGCAGGAATGACAATGCACAAATTTTCTCCCACGAACGCATTTTTTTCATGCATTTACGCTGTCATTTTGAAGGAACAATAGGAAGCTTTTGATTTGTGTGACGACGTGATGCTAGATAGGATTCACTCATGTACGACCGTTCTCTGCATACGTAGATTTGGCCAAAGTGCATCCTAGATTCCACACAAACGCGAGAACTCAACGTCCTCGCATGTGCAGATGACTTTATGTGATGTTATGTTCTATGTCCTACTGTCGTCGTGCAATCAAAAGCTCTCTAGTATATAAAGGGCCTTCGTGGAAAGATACTTTAGGTCTAGTGGACAACCATTATTTGAAGTAAAATCGTTGTGTTCGTCAGGTAGATTAGACATCAAATTACATGAATAATTTAATAAATCATTCATTAATGTAAGACAACCATTATTTGAAGTAAAATCATCGAGTTCGTCAGGTAGATTAGACATCTAAGTACATGAATAATTTCATAAATCATTCATAAATGCAAGACAGACCTTGATTAAATTTCTATTATTAAATACGACAATAAATATATTTTTTGGAATTTATGAATAACTTTGTTGGTAATTTCATTTCATTAAATCTACTACTTTCAGGCCGCATACAACAACCAGCCTGAAGATAACATAATTAAACTTCATTATTGTTAAAAGCTCAAAAAAAAAAAAAAAAAAAAGGAATGGAGAAGAAAACAAATATCAATAGCTAGAAAAATGCTCTTAAAAACTACCATCAGATACTACAAGTAATTTTTTATGCTTAAACATTACAATATTAGATATAGGGGTGTTGAAGTGGGGATCATTCATTGATGAAACGCTCACTAAAAATTTGAATTATCTACTGCAAGCTCTCAGACACGAGTACGCAAGTTATTCCAAAAGTCAAACAGTACTTTACAGACTAATAAATCTTACTAATACTCGAGCTTTCAACCACACAGTGGTATTTATCAGGTGAATGATAAAAAAAATATGGTAATTAAAAACTGTTTAAATTTGTGTCAATCTGTTCTAGCACAACATCTTAAATCTATGTATGTACTTGTTCAGAATCTCTGAATCTTGCAGAAATGTATGGACATTAGTATAGTGTGTCTAGTATTTTAAAACTGAGTAGCAATATTTAGGCCTGATTTCTATAAAAATCGTTATATTGTCACTACAACAATTGCTACACTATCTAGCTGTTTTTGAAGAAATCAGGAATTTGTCAGCAATGGATCGGCAGAGTTGAATTAGGTTTACGGATTAAGTATTTCCATAAAATTGCTTGTGAGAGTCACCGACATTTACGGGCATACAAAATTGATCAATCATGATTGTGTTAAGATTTGCTATAACAAGTATAAGTTTTACTAAATGCTAAATTGATTTAAATTTTACTAAATTGAATAATAAAAAAAAAAAAGAAAAAAAAAAGATTATGCTGTTTATCATAAAAAAAACATTTTGAGTATCTGTTTTTGTTTGTTTAACGTTACAGGAGGTGGATTGCGGCAAAGTGCCTGGACATTTGTTTTGGTCATTGGCCAAAAAAAAAAAAAAATATGTATTGACGGAATCACAAATTCAACTGAACTAGTAATAGAGATTTTAAAGTTTACTATTTACTATTTACGTCATGAAGTCCAGTATCAATCATAATTGACGTTATGATCACAATTCAGAATACGAAGGTACCCTTGAATCTGGGTTTCATTAATAAGTACCAGTACTCAGGAAGAATGTTGCCAGAAGAGCCCACCCCACCAAACTTTAATGACAGTAATCGAAAACTATGTTGAAATTCTGAAATTAAAATTGATATTCTGGAAAATTGATAATTAAAATGATGATATATGTCAATATATCATCATTTTAATTATGATATATTGACATATATCATTTTAAATATCAGTTAAAATGATGATATATGTCAATAAACTTTGAGCTTACTAACTCTTAATTTCCTCTGAGCCCTACTTTTTCGTTTGTTATAGCCCGAAGTACATTCTAAGGAAGTATAATTACGAATGAGATGATTGGCAATTGTACGTTATTCTTCTGATTACAATTAAAGCAACTAAATCGAAACATCAAGATACTCTAAAACAAGAACAAAAGATAAAAAGTCTATGTGGTGTACCGCAAGAACTTTTCATTAATAATACTTCGCCATGCAAACCTTTGAATGGTAATCTAAACATAACATAAGCTAAATGATGATTACCACTTCTTGTCAAAAGATGGTCATATACCGTACATACATACTAGGTATATATTATTGTAATGAAATCGTACATATGTACCCTATATGCAACCTATGCCTACATCAAAATTAAAACAGCTGAAGGAGCATAATTAGTAAAGTAATAAAAAGTAAAAAAAAAGAGGACAATTAAGAAAAGGGGAGAAGAGACACCCAGACAGAGGAAAGACAATACTATAAGTTTAATTTTGATTTATTGTATCAGCCAAGAATGGGATTGGTTGGGCTTCTGTACCATTTAACTTTAGGGGGGTTTCTAAGAGTCATAAAAAAGTTTATGGGAGAATATCTCAAAAATGGCACTAGTTTTTTTCTTTGGCATCTGTGATGCAAAAGAGCAACTTTTCTGGATAAATTCCCTGTAATTTCAAATTGAGTTGGTCCCGTGCAATATAATTATATAAAGAATATTTTCTTTAATTGTTTTTCTGTTCATTTACCTTGCAGGTCCCCAATATAAGGTCACAACCTAAGTTTTGTATGTTTTTCTTTCTTTTGAAATAAAGTGATTTTATATATAAATAATATACACTAATAAGCAATTAGTAGAGCTCCGCATAGTACACTATAGGAAAAATATTGTACGAAGGTTAGATTTAATGCTTGAAAAAACTTCCTGCAAAGCGCAGAGGAAGTTTTTGAATGCATTAAATTTAACATAAGTGTACGTTTTCGCTAGCCTACACTGCATGCTCTACTAATTGCTTTATAAGTCAATCGCCGTCTTTTTAATGTTAGTTTTGATAACCACCAGTTGTAGCAGTCATCGGTTGCCGACTTTTTGGTCGGTGCAAACAGGTAAAAATCGTGTGATGATTTAATAACTACACTAAGCTATGGAGGAGGCCTCAGGGGCCTCCTGCCTGACCGTAGGCCTACATCTAATTTTGTTCCTTGAGTCTTTAAAATAGGTCTAGAATATTACTATTAAACGTTCAGTCTGTTTAGTTTATTAGGGTTCACTGATTCAAGAAATTCTGTAATTGTTTATACTTAATATTGAATTTGAAGTAACTTTCTTCAGGTTCTAATTAATCTTGTTTTATGAAAGTAATTTTCAAATATAATTCCATTTTCATCATGGTGCACAATATCTTCACGGTGACAAAAAATTTAGTATTTTTTTTTGCACACGAACCTGAAAAAAATCAAGCCAAGCATCCACTAATTGAAAAATTAGTGGACTGTAGCAAATAACATTGGGAGTTGAGGTGATGACGTCACGACTGACTTAAAAACTGTCTTAGTGGTATAGCTCATTTTCTAGTGGCTTTTGTCCTATACTCGTAATCGGATACAGAATTAATTATTAACAATCTACAATGTCTTCTAGGAGAAGTATTCCTATATACAACTGCATCCATTAGTATTTTAAAAAAATGGAATACATTGTAAAAAACTTACTGCAATTTCACTGCTCTCCCATAAATCAGTGGCACCATGGTCCGATATTCGTGCTTTTGTTGGCTTCTTGCGACCCGCCAAACTACTGTTGTTAACCAACTGTATTTTGGACTTTTCTTTACTTATGTCCAATGTTGCAGTGACTGGTACAACAGCACTTAATTCTTCCTCCTGTAACGACACCATAATTATTATTGAGAAAGATATAAAAAAGCAAACTTGGACAACACTGTACAACGCAGCAGGACATGATTTATTGTGGCATTCGATTTGTGCGAGTTTATCAAAGGTAAGACAAATTGTCGTAATGCTAGGTTTACACTATCCTGGTGGCAACCACGTTTAAGACCACCGTGAACAAAACGAGATAGACAACACAGGGGGACGGGATGAGCAAACGTGACAGGCTTTCATTGCTGTGGATGCCGACAAAGATTTTTAAGCTGTCAAAGAATTTGTCACGGCAACCACAGTGTGGATGAGAAACCTACTGTAGTAGGCCGTAGTAAAATGGGGGGAACGCAACAAAATGTAACAGTACGTAATAGGCGGTAACAAAACTTAGAGGCAGTCCGTAGTGGGACGGGAAGCATAAAAAGGAAAAATGCCACAAATAAACAAGAAGCAATTAACGAAGACCAAGCTGTGCAGGGAAAAAACTAAGCAAAACTTGAGTATGGAGAAAAATGGTCAAAATCCCATGGTGCACTATGTTTCGGACAAATGGGGCTGCTGTGGCCACCGGGACCACAGTGCAAACCTAGCATTAGACTGCATCAGGGACGATGTTGGATTTTTTTTATTATTACTCTCGCTATAACTACTAAAAAAAACCTGCTTGAATACTATTCATAAAAATTAAGGGTAGAAAAGGCCGAATAACATCAAGATACACAACCTCAATGTTAGCCCCATAAATCCCATAGCAAACACTTTCATATTTGTTAGAATTACAGAAAACTAGGTGGAAACTAAAAAAAAAATTCAAAGTAAGACCTAGTTATGAAAAATTCATTTGTACACAACTGGCTCGTGGGTACTGTTAAAAAATAGCAAAACATCTTTCCAGATAAATAGGGAGGTATTAAATTATATCCAGCCCTTGTTGTTGTGGATGTGAATACTGCATGATCAGAAGTGAAGTTATACTAAATTAGAAGATTAATTTCATCAACACCAAAGCTTGTGTTTTAAATAATTTTGGTAACTCAAAACAAGGTGCTACCTGTTATATACTTTTTTTATTTTTGCGGCCCTTTAGTTTTTCGGGATTTTACTATTTCAAATACTTCGCGGCCTTTTAATTTTACCATTGATTTTACAATTCCACTCGTTTCTTTTTTTTTTTTAACATAATGCAGAAACCTACCATTATGTCAATTAGCCTATATTATTGTTCCCAATTTATAGTGGGTTTCTTCTGATTTTCGAGCAATCTACTTCCTACCTCCGGATTTTTGGCTAGTTACCATAGGCAGACGTACTGCAACTACTCCAGGAGCCGTTAATTTTTAAAGATCCTTGTTTTTAATATCAAGAAAATAATGAAATTTAAGGGTGCGTGAAAATAAAGAGCTTTAAAATAAAGGGCTTTACAGTATTTGTTTCCGTTCATCACCATCATTGTGCAATTCAGCCCAATTACAGTAAGCTGCAAGTCACAGGCAATTTAATTCCTACCACTACCTTTTACTTTAATTAAATAATGCTATGTAGAGTAAAACCAGTTTGACATAATGATTAAGTATTCCATTTTCAACAATTAAATATCCACATTAACGAGTTAGAGCACTCATTATCTAATAATGTGCTTATTATCCTTAGAGGATGACAAGAGTTTAGGAACTAACTGACTATATTCTATCATCAATTAATATATTAACAAGTGCCTTAAAAGATTAGAATGATGATATATATTCTGGGTATTCAAACTTTTTAAGCTGACAGTCCAAGAGCATTAGTTTGTAAATATAGGTAGACCTGGAAATTTCTCAGAACAAGCTAAATTTTTCAGGATAGGTCTAAAATTATGAGTAGAATATCCAACTGGAGCTTTCTGCAAAATGCAAGATGGCATCCAAAATGGCTGCCATTTTTATATCTTATTATAACTTTTCAGCCAGACAAGTTGGAAGCACAAATGAAGTGTCTAAATATATGTTTTAAGGTACAAGAATACAACAAAACCGTTATCTGGAGCGTCCAAATCTGATAAGTACCCCAAAACAAAGATGGGTCTAACAATGGCATGAGAGATAGCTATTATACAACACAGACGAGAGTTAAATTATGAAGGATAGTTTATCATTTATTTCAAAATTTAACACTAAACTGATGTTTTTTAAATTTTGATATTAATAATATTCTATTAAAATAAATATGCTGGTATTGTATAATATTTAAAATATATGTGGAAACTAGATGTTTTCTGTCCAAGTTAACAAAATATTGACAACCCTATACATACGTAGCTAGTTCAGTAACATGTGCTAGGGATGTTTGACTTAAGGTCAAAATCCCATAATAATGTCTTGTTTCATCGTAAAATGGCCGATTGCAATATATATGAACAGATTTCTGAAAATCTGTCCAATGAGCAACACGGTTTCATATGACAATCCATCCCATGTTTAATACATGAGATATTCTAAAAACATAAATTTTATGAATTTCCCCATAACTTAATTTTCCTAAAAACATTTCATAATTTCAATTTTTTGCATTCCTCCATTTATATTTATGATTTTTTTGTAGGATTTTAAATTTACTTCCAAATTATTTATTTATTTTTTTTATTTATTCATTTGGCAAGTCGCAAACGCTGGACATTCACTTTCGCCAGAAGGGCATGCGACTCACTGAAAATAATATATTGGGAAGATTTTAAATCCTATCTCTCACTATAAAAAAAGTCAGTTGATGCGGATT
This sequence comes from Anneissia japonica, assembly GCF_011630105.1. Classification (NCBI taxonomy): domain Eukaryota; kingdom Metazoa; phylum Echinodermata; class Crinoidea; order Comatulida; family Comatulidae; genus Anneissia; species Anneissia japonica. The sequence continues at coordinate 710,304 of NW_022704401.1, read as the reverse complement.
GAGTAACTGTATAATGTGACTTACACATCGTCTGATTGATTGGACTCCTGTAAATCCCGTATGATAAATGAAATGAGCAAACCCTAAATAGGGCTTTTGTCATGTAGCGGTACTACAGTATGAAGCCTCTGATAGCAAATGTTTTGTCCTTGAACGCGATGGCATAAGACCACTAACGATTTGTTTTAAAAATCTCAAATAGTCAGCGCTATTCTGTTTCATTTACTGTTTATTAGCAAATGCACTACCTGTTCCATTATTTGATTGTTGTGGTGGTGTGCAGTTGATTATTTAAAGGAAGAGTTTCAGAGTTAAATTTTTTATTTAATATATAAATATATATAAGATTAATTATGATCATTGGTAAGACTTTTTTGATGAGTGGGCTCACAATCGAAAGAAGTGTTACATTACTAAAAATGACACAGTGATGAGATTTGGATTTGGTATTTTCACCATCCTAGGCAGTATTTCAGAAACTTGTTTAATACTGCTTATGGAAAGGATAGCAAATGATACAGTATTTCACATCTGCATTCCTCCATTTATTAGGATATTATATTTACTTCCAAGATGTTAGGAATAAATTATTTATTTATTTTATTTGTTCATTTATTTGGCAAGTCGCAAAAGCAGTTGCCAGAAGGGCATGCGACTCACTGAAAATGACATATTAGGAAGATTTCAAATCCGTTCTCCACTGGAAATTATTTCAAACACTATATAAAAAAAAGTCAGTTGATGCGGATTGAGATAACTGCATAATGTGCCTCATACACCATTTGATTGATTGGACTCCTGTAAATCCTGAATGATAAATGGAATGAGCAAACACTGAATAGAGCCTTTGTCACGAAGCAGTTATTAAAATAATAAGCCAATCTAATTTATGCCTTGGTATAAACATTCTACTACTGTCTTTTGATTTGATATTTTTATTAATAACAATATTGCGGTGCTCCAAGCGATTCTTATATGCGGAATAGCAAAAATCTTGAACAGGAAATTAACAATGTTTTTTAACATGATGAATATCAATGTTCATCAGTCAATTGCAACTTACAGTTTGAAAATTTTCAAGTTGCGATTCTAGATTTTTTTCAAGTTCAGTGCCGCAACTCCTGGTTGATTCATTCGCGGTCGAAGATTCCTCATCTGAGAAAATTTCATTACCTTTTACGGGTGAAGATGCTATAGAAGAAAATAATATTTCATGTAAGCAACATATCAAACAAACTATCAGTATTAGCACATGCACTACTCAAAATGTTAACGAACAAAACCAAAAGCTACCATTTACACTGTGTTCATAGTAGTCATCAGATAAGGTTTACTATGTGAATAAAATATATGAGGTGGAATCAAAGAGTATTGCAAAGATGTCCGACTGCCCTGATTTTGTACGCAGGCAATGAAATGTTTAAAAAAGTACTAACACGAGCTAGGGGGCACCCTATTAGAATTCAAATTAGAAACTCAACCATGTGTTCTAAAGACACAGGATGTGTTCAATACAAATGTCTTATACTTTACTTTATTATTTCTTAATGTCACACCCAATTCTGGCCAGTCATATCTGGCCATATGAGTGACAAAGAAATATAAGAACAAAATGATAATTCGTGAGAGTACAAGACTTTCTTTGGAAGGATGCCTTCTAGTTCGTGGAAGTACTTTTATGCTTTCTTACAAAACCCCAAGATCGAGTCGGACCTCTTGCAGTTTTATACATTTCAGTGGATTGTAGCTTGGTGGCTAAGGTTCTTGCCTTGCCAATTCAGGGTCCTGGGTTCAATTCCTATCAATGTTACAGGATTTTTTTTTCTGACAACCAAAAACAACTCCACTCCCTAAGCCTCATAATGAGAAAGTTTATGTAGAGCATCTTGTCTGTATGTTTGTGCTGTGAAATTTACTGCCACCTATTAGAAGGACACTGATTAAGTTCGCTGAAATCCTTGGCACATGTGCCTAGATGATAAATAAATAAATATTAAAAAAAAAAAAAAATGAAGAAAGTACATAATAAAAGTATTAATAACAACAATAATAACAGCAATAATAACAAGTGCACTGCTAATAATAATAATATAAATAGTAGTAATAATATTAATAGTAATAATAACAGTAATAATAATAGATATAATAAGAATCTCAGGTGCAATGTAAACAACAGAAAATAACAATAATAAAATATAAATAAAATGTAATACAGTCAACCTTGTTTAAGTTTATTTTACTCAAACTAAATACAAAATGGCTGTGACAAATCATTTGGTGTATGAGGAGTTTGAAACGCAATGCCAATTTAATCTGGAATAGTTTGTCTATTCAGTCGGCCAAGTTTTTAAAACTTTAAGAGTAGTTTTTCTTCTATTGCGAAGGAAAAATTTTTTTTTATTGTGTAAGGCATTGTTATCCAGGAAAAACAATAACAATTTGAAGGACAATAACTACAATAAAACTAGAGCAGTCATATAGATTGCATACCTCTCTCCTGTGAGAGCCGTGTATAGGTGATTTCATATGTTAAAATAAAATAGAATTTCTGTAACCTTCACCTTTCACTTCTAAAAATTTAATAATCTTTTTCTTAGATTACTATGTACCATTCCACTAAATTTAATGATCTAATTCTTAATGTTTGCTTAATATTTGTAATAGACAGTGGTGAATACTTAATCTCTTTGGCAGATAAGGACAACAGCTCTTTAATTACCAATGCTAGAACACGATCATGTTTTAAGGCTTTAACCATACTGAGTCCCTATTCAGCAGCTATGATACATTTTGATCACGTCCTTAGGAAATTCAGCACAATTATACAGTAATTTATTAAGGACTAATTCCTTTACATATGCATGAACCAAGATAAAACGATGACATTTATGATGGTGTTAGTGAAATAATATTGATGACTATACCCAGCAACTTAAGTAAGATTAACTGTACTACATTTTGAATATTTTTTAGCTCAAAACAAGTGGGTGAATAAAATTGATGTATAATTTAAATAAACAAGACAGATTTCACACACGATCACATCAATCATAACATGCTTCTTACAAATATCTCATCATGCCAACCTAAATAATTACATATCACTATCCTAGCTGTATACTACAACATGTATTACTATACTAGCTGAATTCCATTACGTTATCATTTCCATTTCCATGTAACTTTCCTATCACGTAGCAAACACGACTAATTTTATAAAGAGAGCCGGTATCTTTTACGGCTTGTGTGCCAAAGGCAGCAGCAACAATTGTTTTGATGCGGCCCAGCCGAATGCACATGCTTTGTTTGGTCAACCTTGCTTCTCAGTGTTAGTAAACACAAATGAAATGCTAGGCCTGTGGCTATGAGATATTCAAATGACAAACTTATAAAAAAAATAGAACTGATAAGTCGAGATAATGCTGAAATTCATCATTACATTTTTCTTTTCCAATTTCAAACAAAAGTCTGCCAATAATATACTCAAATTCATCAAGCAAAATCAAATATTCCTTGATCGTAAGTACTCATTTAATGTACTAAATTTTCAATTGTTAGTGAACAAACTAGGAACAATCATTCTCAAAAGCGCAGACTGTTCAAGTACAGATTGTGTAAAAGAGTGTGAAATAACAGTTTCTTTTAATCAGATTTGAATTCCCAACAAAGTTTCGATGGTTGTTATGCTGTTTTCATTAGACTTTATTTGTTGTTTTTCAGTCACTTTGATTTAACTCGAAAATGTAGTTTTTAAATAAAATCTATGCTTCACAGTAGTCACCTTCTGAAGAATGTTATTCCTTTTTTGTCTACTTATTTTATTTATATTAAAGCATAAGTGGATAGGATGTCTTTTGGTCATCACAAACATGTTATTTGACCATGTTGTGATATATATGTAATAATATATGGAGTATTGAAACATGCAGTGAATGAGGACAAGAACAAAATGCATATTATGTTACAATACAACTAGCATAATACCAAATACAGGCAACATCAAACATTCTGTTAAAAATACACTGCTTGTATTGTGTCCAATAAATTAAAAAAAAAAAAAACCCCAAAAAAACGAACACTGGAATACCTGAATTTCTTACTCTGTACGAGTTTCTTTTCAGCGCTACAACCTTAACGTAGCAGCGCTATATAAATGCTTTGTACATGTCAAATTAATTATTAGAATGAGCAAATTTTTTTCCCTGCCAATTTTTACTGTATCATTACTACATGGGCAGTAAATTGACTAGTAATCAATTAACAATTTTTTGTACTGTAGTAAATGGTCCACACAGCAGCCTTGGCCAGACTATCAAATTTTTTTTGACAAAAGCATGCGACGCGCCTAAATATGGTCATGATGATACACATCACGACCATATATAGGCACATCATGACTATATAAGGGCATATAAAAATTTGTCAGAGAAAATTTCATAATCTGGACAGAGATTTAATGAAAGAAAAATTAATTGTGTCTCATTTTAAGATGACAACTTATTTTACTTTTTCAAACAAATGATTCAGTGTTTTCTTTATTTTTGGTGATTTTTATCACAAGCAATATATCTTTTATAACAAAATGAAAATAATTTGATAACAAAAAAAAAGGTGTTGTAAATTATGAAACCAGGGTGATTCACAAGCTATCCATGACACAAGGAGCGGGATTGGATGCGGTTTGTCTTACCACAGAGCAGTTGTCCAGTGTGGAAGTCCCATTGCCAGTCGGGGATATGGGACAGTGAGGGGGGAGGTAGTGCTGGAGGTAGTGGTTGGCTGAGCCATGACACTAATGAGACAAAAAGGTGGGGTGTGAGTGGTAGCATGATGTGGAGTAGTGGTGTATTTGGATAAATAAAACAACTTGATACTGTTCATTGGCGTCACGTTCAGGGGATGGGTACAGCAAAAAGACCCGAGGCCTGAGGGGCCATAGCAAAAAAAAAAATTAAGAAAAAGCACGTAAAAAAATTACTTTTAACTATATATGTATAAAAAAATTTTTTCTTAAGTTTCTTTTAAGAATGTTACTGGCAGCTCAAAGGTGTATCTCTCTACCAATACCGCAAATACTTGATATGGAGCTCTGACTCAAAAGAACAATTTCGAAAATCCCCATTTTTTCATGTCCAGGGACACCAATTTCTCTGTGGTGCCACCGATCTTCTTTAACTAAGAGCCCAATCACAACTATTACTTAGGCCCAGGGCCGCCTTAACCACGGCTGACTCAAAATGACCATTCCCTTAGCGGTTAGTATTTTATGTTGGCTCAGGGTAGCACTGCTAAAGCTCACACTTCCTACTTTGCGTCTGGTTTTTGCATGATATGGTATAAGATGTCAAAATTGACCACCATCATAGCAAGCTTGGCAACCCAAGTTCGGTCTACGTTCAGATATGAAGAGTTGGCTTAGGTTCCGCAATGCATCTGACTTTTGAGCTGACTTTAAAGCCGGACTAAATTAAGGTCAGCTTTGGGCCAACTTAAATTTTGTTGATTGTTTCCACTTAAAAAATGGTGGCCCTGAATCAACGTAACTATTAAGTGTGATTGGGCTCTAACAAGCAATTTACCAATATAAGATCCATCAAGGAAATTTGTCCATTTTTATTCCATTTGGTGCCAACTGTTTAATACTTGATTAGAGAAGTGAAGAGGTTGCGCTAAGAATATTAAGCTATGACAAATGCAATCTATGAACTGGATTCTGGATCTTATATTGGTATTGGGAAAAAAGAAGAATGAGAAAAGGCAAATGGTAAATTGATCTTAAAATTTCAGTAGTAAGTTAAAAATGTAAAAAAATAAATGAACAAGAAAAAAGAAATTAGAGAGTAAAGATTCGAAATTATGAAAGAGAGTAAAGTCAGGAAAAGAAAGATAATGGAAAATGACGAAACAAACACAGTTAAAGTACAAAGAATGCAGGAAGATAAATAAATAAATTTAAGGAATAGAGGATGGAGAAAAACAAGAGGAAGAAATAAAAATTGTGAAGGAAAAGGAAAAGGTCAAGACGTTAAAAAATAGACAAAGATGAATACAGTAAACACCTGCATGTAAGTACCAAGTGGATGATCTACTAACTGAAGATTAGACCTGCATTATATAAAAACTCATTCAGTCTGACATTTGAAACAGGTCTTTATTGATATAATGAATATAATGAATAATTTACTGCAGCTATACATGCTTATTTAATATATCTTACCTACCTACTGTAGTATCACCTGATTGACATATAAAAATCTAATCAGGCAGACTTGGTTGTTATAATGGAATATTTACTGTCATGAAAATATTTCAAGTGAAACATAGAAGAGAAAATGGCAGTAATAATGAATAATGCAACATTGTAACCCAAACCCAACAATTTTAAGTTTTTATAATCATTCATGAGCTTATCTTACCATCAGAACTCTCATTTAAAATGGCATCTCTCATTCCTTCGGATTCTAAAATGTCTTCAAACGAGGCCATCCTAGCTGGCTGGAATAAGGCTCCGGCTTCTAAAAATTGAAAAATAGTGAAAAAAGAAAAGC